>NW_028317928.1:182500-435000 GCF_062004578.1 Staurois parvus | reverse complement strand
ACATACCGCCCGGGCAATGAAGGAGTGGCTTCGTAAGAAGCATTTCAAGGTCCTGGAGTGGCCTAGCCAGTCTCCAGATCTCAACCCCATAGAAAACCTTTGGAGGGAGTTGAAAGTCTGTGTTGCCCAGCGACAGCCCCAAAACATCACTGCTCTAGAGGAGATCTGCATGGAGGAATGGGCCAACATACCAGCAACAGTGTGTGCCAACCTTGTGAAGACTTACAGGAAACGTTTGACCTCTGTCATTGCCAACAAAGGATATATAACAAAGTATTGAGATGAACTTTTGATATTGACCAAATACTTATTTTCCACCATAATTTGCAAATAAATTCTTTCCAAATCAGCCAATGTGATTGTCTGGATTTTTTTCTCATTTTGTCTCTCATAGTTGAGGTCTACCTATGATGCCAATTACAGGCCTCTCTCATCTTTTTAAGTGGGAGAACTTGCACAATTGGTGGCTGACTAAATACTTTTTTGCCCCACTGTATATATATATACAGTTGTGACCAAAATTATTCAACCCCCAATGCTGTAAAGGGGTTTAGGGACTATAGTGTACATTTGGAATTGTATTCAGAATCAAATCCTACAAGGACGTTGTAACTACCCAAATGCAACTAAAATGACATCAATTGTTTATGTAATACAGTAGTAAATGGTTCTTATGTGGTTTCTTCATTGCCACAATTATTCAACCCCTTAAAGACTACCACTCTGAAGAACAGAGGTTCATACAGGTGCTTTCCATCAGGTATTGAAAACACCTGTGGATGTCACCGAGCAGCAATCAAGCATAATAAGCACCAATTAGGCAGCTTTAAAATGACTGTGATACTCAGCTCCTTCTAGACATTTACTGGTGTGGTTACAAACATGGTGAAGGCAAGAGAATGGTCCAGGAAGACAAGAGAAGAGGTGATTTCTCTTCACAGGAAGGGCAATGGCTATAAGAAGATTGCAAAGATGTTAAACATACCAAGAGACACCTTAGGAAGCATCATTCGCAAATTCAAGGCAAAGGGCACTGTTGAAACGCTACCTGGTCGTGGCAGAAAGAAGATGCTGACTTCGACTGCTGTGCGCTACCTGAAGCGTAGAGTGGAGAGAAGTCCCCGTGTGACTGCTGAGGAACTGAGAAAAGATTTGTCAGATGTGGGTACAGAAGTTTCAGCCCAGACAATAAGACGCACACTGCGTAATGAAGGCCTCCGTGCCAGAACTCCCAGGCGTACCCCCTTGCTGTCTCCAAAGAATAAGAAGAGTCGACTGCAGTATGCCAAAAGCCATGTGGACAAACCACAAAAGTTGTGGGATAGTGTTCTGTGGACTGATGAAACAAAATTAGAACTGTTTGGGCCCATGGATCAACGCTATGTTTGGAGGAGGAAGAACAAGGCCTATGATGAAAAGAACACCTTGCCTACTGTGAAGCATGGTGGAGGGTCAATCATGCTTTGGGGCTGTTTTGCTTCTGCAGGTACAGGGAAGCTTCAGCGTGTGCAAGGTACCATGAATTCTCTTCAGTACCAGGAGATATTGGATGGAAACGTGATGCAGTCCGTCACACACCTGAGGCTTGGGAGACGTTGGACCTTTCAACAGGACAATGATCCCAAGCATACCTCCAAGTCCACTAGAGCATGGTTGCAGAGGAAAGGCTGGAACATTTTGGAGTGGCCATCGCAGTCACCAGACTTAAATCCGATTGAGAACCTCTGGTGGGACTTAAAGAAAGCAGTTGCAGTGCGCAAGCCTAAGAATGTGACTGAACTGGAGGCCTTTGCCCATGAAGAATGGGCGAAGATACCCGTAGATCGCTGCAAGACACTTGTGTCAAGCTATGCTTCACGTTTAAAAGCTGTTATAACTGTAAAAGGATGCTGTACTAAGTACTAAGATTGAATGTCACTTGGGGGTTGAATAAAACTGATAATGCTGTGAGCACAGAAAAGACATTTGTGGTTATTTCATTATAACTGTTATGTTATATTTGTCTGACCTACAAGTGCCTCTTTAATGTAAATGTAAGCAAGATGACTGAATGATCAAAAGCAATGTCAAACTGGCCAAAACACTCAATTTCAGTGGGGGTTGAATAATTTTGGTCACAACTGTATATATATATACACACACACACACACACTGTATGTTCAAATGCGTTTTTATTGCAAAATATATGAAAAATATTTTTAAAACTACATTTTCAAATATACTGTATGTCTTCAAAAATACACTTAATCTATATTTTTGGAATGCATTTACAAATATATGTAAAAATATATCTTTAAAATGACTTTTCCATATGTTAAAAAAAATCTGAAGAATATATTTTAAAAAAACATATTTTTAAAAATATTTTTCATGTATTTTGTAATATGTAAACAAACACATTTCAGTATAGTGTGTGTGTGTGTTTATTTATATATATATATATATATATATATATATATATATTATACACATATATACACACATATAAATACACACACTGCATATTGACATGTTTTTTTTTTACATATTACAAAATAAGTGGAAAAAAAAAAAGTGTCTGTGTGTATGTATATATATATATATATATATATATATATATATATATATATCTATCTATCTATCTATCTAGAAATATATTGAATACGGTCAAAATTGTAGTATTTCAAATATATGTCAATATATTTGGGCAGGAAATTTTTAAATTATTTAAAATATATTTTTCTTCCATGTGGGTATGATATAGTTTAAACCTTGCACCCCCCCCCCTCCCCACACACACACACGCACACTATAGGTAATTGAAAGCCAATCACGAAAACCGTCTTTTTGTTCTCTTCCTGGCAGATGGACGTGAATTGAACAGATCCTCGGAAGACTTGTCCCCACACACCAATGCCGACAATGTGATGCCAGGTTCTCATACAGGACTGTACAATGCTCCTAGTTTTTCCGATCCTTCTAATTTTGAGGAATCTTTTAGAGTCCATGATGTTCGCCGGGGAATTTACAGCGAAGGTAGAAGAGCCAGTTCCTCTAATCCTGAGGGATCTTTTAATGCTCAGTCGCATAGCTTTCGTTCAGACATCCGTTCAGGACCGTACGGTGCAGAGGGGTTGGTCAGTCCCTCTGGTTCTGAGCAATATCTCCCAGGTAGATCACATACCGTTGCTCCAGATTTGCACCTAGGTGGATCACCAGACCCTTCCAGTTCTGAGGGAATTTCTCTCAAGTCTCGTGGTCCAAAATTTCAGTGCCTAGAATGTGGGAAATGTTTATCCCAAAAATCTCATCTCATGGAACATTTGAAAGCCCACAAGCGGGAGAAGCCATATTCCTGCTCTGCGTGCGGGAAATGTTTCACGGGACAGGCCAACCTCAACCGCCACAAGAGTGTCCACAGCGGGGAGCACCCGTTCATCTGCCCTGAGTGTGGCAAGAGCTACGGGACGGTGTCGTGTCTCAATGAGCACCGTAAAACCCACAGTAACCACACGCCGTTCCCATGCGCCGAGTGCGGGAAATGTTTCCCCACAAACTCTGCCCTCCTCCAGCACCAAGACTCTCACACTAGCGAGGGGCCCTTTTCCTGTCCTGAGTGCGGGAAGAGTTACAAACGGAAGTGGGAGCTTCTTAAGCACCAGAAGGTTCACACGGGAGAGAAGCCCTTCTCCTGTACAGAGTGTGGGAAAAGTTTTGTCTGGAAGTTTGCGCTGAACACGCACCTGAGGCGGGTTCACTCTGCAGAGGGAACGTTCCTGTGCACCATATGTGGTAAGCTTTACCCATGTCGGGCCCGGCTTGTAGAACACCAGAAGATCCACTCGGGGGAGAAACCGTATTCCTGCGCGGAGTGTGACAAGCCATTCTCCTCCCGGTCAGAACTGGTGCACCACCAGAGGACCCACACTGGAGACAAGTCCTACCAGTGCTTGGAGTGTGGCAAGTCCTTCACGTGGACATTCCAGCTCCGAACCCACCAGCGCATTCATACTGGGGAAAAACCGTTCTCCTGCTCTGACTGCGGCAAGAGCTTCACGCTGATGGCGCTGCTCCGGAGACACCAAAAACACCACACCGGCGACAAGCCCTACTCCTGCTCGGAGTGCGGCAAGCGGTTCATCACCAGGGCCGAGCTCATTGTTCACGAGAGGGTCCACCGGGGTGAGAAGCCCTTCCCGTGTCCGCAGTGTGGCAAGTGCTTCACCCAGCGCTCGCAGCTGCAGACGCACCAGCGCATTCATACGGATGAAAAGCCGTATGCCTGCACGGTGTGCGGGAGGTGTTTCGGACGGAAGTCCCATCTGGATAAACACCAGAGAACTCATACTCGCTGAGATGTGACCTTCTTAACTTTGGAGTTTGTTATATTAATGCAATAAATGTGTAATAAAAGTTTTATCCCATACTCGGCCTCTTACTTTTCTCTATGTATAAAAGCTGGTGGTCTTCTCAGAAACAATGGTTGTTGGCCTCTGCCTAGTGAAGGACCAGGCAGAGGCCAAAAACCCCACGAGTGGGCACTCGCAAAGTGTGAATGGGGCCTTAGAGTGGATCTGAACGCAGATTGAAGAACCACTGCCCTCAGTGGTCAAAGCACAGATAGAAGATGAGATGTTTCATGGTCTTCTCAGAAACAACGGTTGCTTCTGAGAAGACCGTGAGCACTAGGCAGAGGCCAACAACCAGGCAGAGACCAAAAACCCCATGAGTGGGAACTCGCAAAGTGTGAATGGGGCCTTAGGGTGGATCTGGACCCAGATTGAAGAACCACTGATCTCAGTGGTCAAAGCACAGATAGAAGATGAGATGTTTCATGGTCTTCTCAGAAACAATGGTTGTTGGCCTCTGCCTGGTGAAGCACCAGGCAGAGGCCAAACACCCCACGAGTGGGAATTCGCAAAGTGTGAATGGGGCCTTAGGGTGGATCTGAACCCAGATTGAAGAACCACTGCCCTCAGTGGTCAAAGCGCAGATAGAAGATGAGATGTTTCATGGTCTTCTCAGAAACAACGGCAGTGGTTCTTCAATCTGAGTCCAGATCCACCCTAAGACCCCATTCACACTTTGCGAGTTCCCACTTGCGGGTTTTTTTTGGGGGTTCTTTTGCACCTTAAGGGGCAAACACGCGCCGAAGAAGCTCCAGAACCTTTTTGGGCATGGAGCGCCTTGTGCCTTTTAAGCGCTTACTTTGGTTGGTTTTTAGCACCTTTGCAGCACAGCAAAAGCACATTTCCTTTGTGTTTTGTCGCGTGTACAATTAATGCCAAGTTTGAATGCGGCCTTAGAGGGAAGGTATATTGCTTACAGAGCTCAGTAGCTCAAGACACACTTTAACAAATCTTGCTGATCACTCGGATTTTCAAGATATATTGCTTACAGAGCTCAGTAGCTCAAGACACACACTTTGATCAATCTTGCTGACGACTCAGATTTTCAAGGTATATTGCTTACGGAGCTCAGTAGCTCAAGACACACTTTGATAACAAATCTTGCTGACGAGTCAAATTTTCAAGGTATATTGCTTACAGAGCTCAGTAGCTCAAGACGCACACTTCCTTAACACATCTTGCTGATCACTCGGATTTTCAAGGTACATTGCTTACAGAGCTCAGTAGCTCAAGACGCACACTTTGATAACAAATCTTGCTGATCACTCGGATTTTCAAGGTATATTGCTTACAGAGCTCAGTAGCTCAAGACGCACACTTCGATAACAAATCTTGCTGACGACTCGAGTTTTCAATCAAAGGGAGCATGTATAAAATGTTTTTTTTGTAAATACATAGTAAAGCACTGATATAAAACAGTAAAAATTAGATAAAATTTCCCCTCAAAGTATTTTGTTATGAAGAACGTTAGAGAAGGAGATGGAACACTCGGAACTTCCAAGAAGATGGGAACAGATTCAAAAGTTGGTTGGGAGATCTTGCTGCTGGGGTCCTTAAAGTCCCATCTGATGGCTGGATCCAAAAAAAAAAAAATATCTAAATGCCTTCAGCCACATGGTGCTCCAACTCTGAGTCTTCTCTTGGGTCCTTCAGCACCTTCATGATGTGGACACTTCTTATTGGATGTCCAGTGGTGGCTACTTTCAGGATCCAGAAGAGGAGGACTGATGTCATTATGGTGGATTGTCAAACTTGTGCTTCAAGATGTGCAGGAATTGTAGTCTACTGGGACCAGTGATGGTGAGGAACCAGGAGGGAGAGTTAGGTGAGGCTTCAGAGGGTAAGAGGGACAAAAGCCTATTAGGATGGGTTAGAGCAGGGTGTCAGACTCCTTTCCATTGCAGGCCACATCAGAATTAGGGTTGCCCTTAAGGTGCCGGTTGTATCTGTAGGACTAGATGTCCACAGCACCCCACCTTCCCTTACATCACATCAGGGGAAGAGGCTAGGAAGCAGCGCAGGGTCTGGAGGAGGACCAGAGGAGGGCTGGACTCAGCTGTAGGAATCTGGGTGGGGTACTGCACTGAGGCGCATGATCTGAAGGAGTTCTTTCCTCTCTGCTGTGCTGCCAAATGATGAGACGGTGGTGGGCAGAGGTAAGTCTCTCCACAGCTGCAGGGAGAAGTGCAGGATCTGGAGAAGGAGTTGTGTCCTCTCAGCTAAGACAAGTTGGGGGTGGAGATGAGGGGGGTGCTGCAGCTGCACAGAGAGAGACACAGGACCTGTAGGAGGAGTTTAGTCCTCACTGCTGAGAAGGGGAGTGTCTGCATAGGCAAGCCATGACTGCATGGAGAAGTGCAGGATCTGGAGAAGGAGTTCTGTCCTCCTCTCAGCTAAGATAAGTTGGGTGTGGAGATGAGGGTGGTGCTGCAGCTACACAGAGAGGCACAGGACCTGTAGGAGGAGTTCTGTCCTCTCTGCTGCTCACTGCTGAGAAGGGGCATGTCTGCATAGGCAAGCCATGACTGCATAGAGAAGTGCAGGATCTGGAGAAGGAGTTCTGTCCTCCTCTCAGCTAACACAAGTTGGGGGCAGAGATGAGGGGCGTGCTGCAGCTACAGAGAGAGACACAGGATCTGTAGGAGGAGTTTTGTTCTCTGCTGCTCACTGCTCAGAAGGGGAGTGTCTGCATAGGCAAGCCATGACTGCATGGAGAAGTGTAGGCTCTGTAGAAGGAGTTCTGTCCTCTTCTCAGCTAAGACAAGTTGGGGGCTGCAGCTGCACAGAGAGAGGCACAGGATCTGTAGGAGGAGTTCTGTCCTCCTCTCAGGTAAAACAAGTTGGGGACAGAGACGAGGGGGGTGCTGCAGCTACACAGAAAGACACAGGACCTGTAGGAGGATTTCTCTCCTCTCTGCTGCTCACTGCTGAGAAGGGGAGTGTCTGCATAGGCAAGCCATAACTGCATGGAGAAGTGCAGGATCTGGAGAAGGAGTTCTGTCCTCCTCTCAGCTAAGACAAGTTTGGGGCTGCAGCTGCACAGAGAGAGGCACAGGATCTGTAGAAGGAGTTCTGTCCTCTCTGCTGCTCACTACTGAGAAGGGGAGTGTCTGCATAGGCAAGCCATGACTGCATGAAGAAGTGCAGGCTCTGGAGGAGGGGTTCGGTCCTCCCAGCAAAGAAGGTGGGGGCAGAGACGAGGGGGGTGCCGCAGCTGCAAGAGAGGTGCGAGGGCCACATAAAATAGCCTGCTGGGCCAGTTTCTGCCCGCTGGTTTAATCCAGGTGGGTTAGAGGTAAGTGTGAGGGAGGGGTCGGGAATACACTTTAGCCTGAATTTGGGCTTTAAGAAAGTTAAGGTCTCGGAATCAAGCTGTTCCTTGTAAAGAGGAGATGGAATACCTACCTGCTGCCTGCACGGCTGAACTTCATTAGAAATGGTCTCCCGGAGTCCACTTCAGGGAGTTTTGTTTTCCCATGTCCTACACAGCAGTCCTGTAGAGACGTTGAGGTCAGGAGGAGGAACCAGTAAGAAGTTGAGTGGACAACAAGGCCACCTTAAGAAGCTAGCAGGATGTCTGCCAATCATCTTCCAGTTCTAGTATAGTTATCTATATGTAAGTTATACATTGAAAAAGTACCTGTAGAACTTTTTTTGACACCGCTAAATGGCCATTCTTACACGGACGTGACTCCTCCACTGACTAATCCCCACCCCCCCCAAACAGGGTTTGATAGTAGGGATCCCTAATCGAGGGTGAAACGTGTTAGAAGTTGTTTCCTGGCAGAAGTAACAATGTATGAATGGCCAACGATTCCAACTAGGTAAGCTACTCCAAGTGGGTCTGCTGACACGGTCCTCCACATGGGCGCCATCTCATTTTGTCAGACTTCAGTATATGGAGTAATCGGGCAGCTGCATTACAAAAATAAAATCCACCTTTACTGAGTAAAAAAAACAAATCACTGCAGCAAGACACTGGAAAATGAGTCTTGATTAAGTGCTGATATAGCATGAAACATGTTGACTTTTTCTCATGCCCCAGTATCTTGCTACAGTGTTTTGTTGATTTTTTTACTCAAAAAAGTGGATTTTTTCAGAGTTCAGCTGCCCAAACTTTACTACAATGTATGAATAGCCATGTAGAAATTGTAATAATATTTATCGAAACCAAAAAAAAAAGCACAGCAGTGTACGAGTGCTTAGCCCTGATGGTAGCAGTGGGATACAGTATATCATCTGAATATATGAGTGGGGAGGTAGTATATGAGTTACTTGGAGGAGTCACAAGAATCTTTGCGGCTCACCTTTCTCTGCAAGCTGTAGACTGGCCTAGCCTGGGAGCCCTGGCTATAAACCTTGCCACTTTGGTTTTAATCTTCACAATTATTGACTTCTAATCTGGTTAGTGTGTTTCTAAACCCGGACCCCACATTCACAATATCTGCTCTCCCCGGACCCCGCATTCACTATATCCAGTCTCCCCGGACCCCGCGTTCACTATATCCGGTCTCCCCGGACCCCTCGTTCACTATATCCGCTCTCCCCGGACCCGGCGTTCACTATATCCGCTATTCCCGGACCCGGCGTTCACTATATCCGCTCTCCCCGGACCCCGCGTTCACTATATCCGCTCCCCCCGGACCCCGCATTCACTATATCCGCTCCCCCCGGACCCCGCATTCACTATATCCGCTCCCCCTGGACCCCGCATTCACTATATCCGCTCTCCCCGGACCCCGCATCAACTATATCCGCTCTCCCCGGACTCCGCATCAACTATATCCGCTCTCCCCGGACCCCGCATTCACTATATCCGCTCTTCCTGGACCCCGCATTCACTATATCCGCTCTCCCTGGACCCTGCATTCACTATATGCACTATATCAAAGTCGGATCCAGTGTGAACCGGGGCTCATTGTCAAAGCTTGATTGAACAAGCTGATGTTAGGCCGGCCATACATGGGTCGAAAATCTAAAAAATTTTTCTGTCCGAAAATCGGACCTAAGAATAATTGGCCGATTTTCGCCATTAGTGGAGTCAATGGCACCGGCTGATTTTCGTGGTTCCTCCCCTTTTCAGCGATCGGGCATGTTGGAAAATTTGTGAAAAACGACCGATTTTCGACTCGATGGTCAAATCGTACGATTGTTTTTCCGAAAAGAATATAGCCTGAGCCGTAACCTGGAAGGAACAGAAGCTTCACCTGTTATATGGGGTGAACCTTATGACTCGGTCGGTCGATTTTTGAAATCAATGATGGCGCCATCGGATTACCGAGCGAACGACGTTTTCGATTTTCGGAATTCGAACCGTGTATGGCCTGCATTAAAAGCTGATTGGCTGCCATGCTCAGTTGCACCAGATTTTGCACCCTCCAGTTTTAGTCAATCAACCCAATAGAGTCGCATGACAAGTGAAAACACATTGATTTCAATGGCGACCATTCTAATCAACTCAACGTTTAGAAAGCTTCCTGCACTACTTTGATGCAATTTCAATTGGGACTTGGGACCCACAGACTCTGAAGTCGCAATCACCTCACACTACATAGTCGTCCTGGAAATCGCACAACAATGGGATTGCACCAGTGTGAGCCGAGACCGGAGAGGGAGCAGCTACCGGGCAACAACAAAGTGCTTAGTAGGCTCACCAGAACCAGGAGCACCTCCAGAGACACCCAACAGAGGTCCCCAACTGTGTACCGACAAGGGGGCATCCAGACGGGTGTCAAACTACCACATTTATGGGGTTTTTTTTGTTGTTTTTTTAAATCAAAACGATTTTATTTGGTTTTTGACCACACCAACAAACAAATCGGCAAAGCTGGCCATAGATGGGTATAATCTCGAAGGAAAATTCTTGGGAAAAGAAGGTTCTAAGAAGCTTCGTTCTTCTAATCGTTAGCAGGGTCAAATCGCTGTCTTGTTTTTGACCGCAGTGACGAGAAAATTCTAAGATGGAAATTATTGTCAAACGAATGTGGTAAAGTCCATCCATTCCAAAATCGAGTGTTATGAGCGAAAGAAATGAGAATTTTTGTACAAATTTCCTAAACATTTTTGTTTAAAATTCAATCCATCTATGGCCAGCTTAGTCTTTTTCAGAGTAAAAAAAACTCACTATATAAGAGAAAAAAATAAAACAAAAAAATAAAACAACCCAATAAAGTTTTTCATTAAAAAAAAAAAACTTGTCAAGTGGTTTTGGTGCACATTTTTGCATAATTTTCATCAGCCCGGTAGCCATTTTTACAAGTCTTGTTCCTTGCAGCCGCTGAATCGCCGTGCCAGAATACTCCGGAACACGTCAGCTAACGGTACCGTTTGAGGCATTCATGAGTTCTCCACAGCGGAGAAAGGCCGACGCCTGGCGTAAACGACCCAGATCGTGCATAGCAGCAGAATACGGGAGGTGTGGGGACGGTTCTTCAACGTGGTCTTCAGCTGTAGAAGACAATACAATCCGTCTGAGAAACGTTCTCCTCAGGGGCGGGGCTTCACCGCAATGACACCACTGGCATGAAGCTCCAGGTGCTTCTGGAGGGTGGACTTCCGTGCGAAGTGCTTGCCGCACTGCAAGCAAGAGAATGGCTTCTGACCAGTGTGGATGGTCTGGTGGTTGTCCAGGGTCGACTTCTGAGCAAAGCACCTCCCGCACTCCGAGCAGCAGTATGGTTTTTCCCCAGTGTGAGTCCTCATGTGTTTTATGAACTGCGACTTCAGCGTAAAGCACCTGCCGCACTCCGTACAGGGCAGTATGTTCTCGCCGGTGTGAAGCCGCTGGTGGTTGACAAGGTGGGACTTTTGGGTGTAGGACTTGCCGCATTCAGCACACGAGAACGGCTTTTCTCTGGCGTGACGCCGCTGATGTTTATCCAGGTCGGCGCTGTGGGCAAAGAACTTCTCGCACTCCACGCATGGGAACACCTTCTTGCCCAGATGCTTCTTCTGATGGTCACCAAAAGCCGGTTTCTGGCTGAGCTGATCGCCACCATGCGCTCTCTGGTGTTCAACCATCTTCACCAAGCTGGAAAAGCACGGATATAACGTGTCCTCATGCGTCTCTGCCCGTTGTGTCATTGCACTGAAGGAAGATTCCTCAGGATTTGATGGCACTGGTGGTCTATATCCCATGAGAAGACTAGGAATTATATTTGGGGAGGCAGTCTGAGATTTGTCAGAAGATGTTTCCTCAGGTTTTGAGGGATCTGATGGTCTATATGGAATGAGAAGACCTGGATTGATATTTGAGATTGTATCTGATTTACCGAGCAAAGATCCCTCAGGATTAGAGGGATCTTTTGATCTATCTGCGCTGTCAAGTCCTGGATAGATATTTGAGGTAACAACATGTGATCTATTGGTATAAAATTCCTCTGAGTGAGAGGGCGGTGATCCAGCGACACCATGAAGTCCCTGATGGATATTTGGGGTGGGAGATTGAGAATAATTAGGAGAAAATTCTTCAGGATTGGGCGATCTGTCTACTTCGTGGAAGGCTGTATGGACTTTGAGGGAATCTCTTGAGTCATCCTCATCTGTGTCCCAGGCTGGAGGTAAAACAGGACATCCAATTGAAGATCTTTTGTTGTTGCCTTCCTCTGATGGGCAAAAAACACAAGATGTTTAACCACTTGAAGACCAGGCCTTCTATCGACACTTTTACTTTACAAATAAAGATCAGTATTTTTTGCAAGAAAATTACTTAACCCCCAAACATTATATATATATATTCAGTGAAGGAAATGCGTATTTGATCCCCTGCTGATTTTGAATGTTTGCCCACTCACAAAGAAATGATTGGTCTAAAAATCAAATGTTCGGTGTATTGCAACACTGAGAGACAGAATAGCAACAAAAAATTCAGGAGAAATGCATGTCTAACAAATGCTGACTGATTTGCATGTTCATGAGGGAACTAAGTATTTGATCCCCTATCATTCAGCAGGATTTCTGGCTACCAAGTGTCTTTCATACAGGTAACAAGCTGAGATTAGAAGCAGTCTCTTAAAGGGAGTGCTGCTAATCTCATTTTGTTACCTGTATAAAAGACACCTGTCCACAGGAGCAATCAAACAATCAGACTCCAAACTCTCCACCATGGCAAAGACCAAAGAGCTGTCCATGGATGTCAGGGACAAGATTGTAGACCTACACAAGGCTGGACTGGGCTACCAAACTATCGCCAAGCAACTCGGTGAGAAGGTGACAACAGTTGGTGCAATCATTCGCAAATGGAAGAAACACAAAACAACTGTCAGTCTCCCTAGGTCTGGTGCACCATGCAAGATCTCACTTCGTGGAGTGTCAATTGTTGCAAACATGCGCATCAGAGATGGACGCGGTTCAACCATTTTGTTAGGCATTGCCATTTTCTCCCCTCATCTTTCCACCCCTCCCTCTCACTGAGAGGAGACATGTGGCCAGAGTGTGTGTACTGTGTATGGGTCACTGGCAGGGCAAGGCATCCCTAGTCGGTGCCGAGCGGTCTGCGAAAGTGTAGCCTCTCTCACCTAGGCCAGGATAAGGCCAGTGTTCCCAAGAGAATTGGAGCCTCACTGACCAACCTGCCTGTGTAGTTTCACACCTCGTAAAACAGATAATGAGCCTTCCCAGAAGTTGAAAGAAATGCTGACCTGATGAGCCCAACTCAGTGGAGGTGACAGAATCAGATAAACTCTGTTAAACTCCATTTTTCCACTATGTCTCATATCTTGGAATATGAGAGACTTGCCTAAAAACCAGACATCGAGTCAGAATGGCTAGGAGCAGGCAAACAGTTTGATGGGTCATTCGAACTATCTCAGACCATCAGGGGAGCCGAAATATAGAACTCCTGAACCGTGCAACATCTTAGTTACATCTTCTCTGTAAACATTTTATTGCACCTGTTTGACCCTTTTAGTAATAAATCTCTCTTTCTGAAAGTGTTGAACTGTTTCTATAGTTCTTAATTGCAATTTACGAATCCCTGCCTTTGAAGAGAAGCTACTGTTTGTTTAAACCTCTGTATAACCAGCCTGCAGACCGTTTTATAAAGACGATTATTTCAATCATTATAGTGTTATAACTGATAACGCAAGTTTCCTCTTTCTCTGTCCAAAAAGGAGGTGGTGGCAGTGTGGAGGGTTAGTTGTGTAATTAACCCGACCCAGTAACAATCGCTCAGGCTGTCGGTACATCGATCTGTATCCATTAGCTGGAAAATCTTTGTGCAGGGTACAGCTGGGCGTGGCATTGTTGCGCATGTCACATCGCGGTTTTAGATTGGCTAGTCCTTCGGTCACGAGTTTGGTGAGAAGGTCTGGGGTCTGACGCCGCGATCGTGACATCAATGATCATTAGAACAGTGAGGAATCATCCCAGAACTACACGTGAGGGTCTTGTCAATGATCTCCAAGCAGCTGGGACCACAGTCACCAAGAAAACAATTGGTAACACACTACGCCGACAAGGATTGAAATCCTGCAGTGCCTGCAAGGTCCCTCTGCTCAAGAAAGCACATGTCCAGGCCCGTCTGAAGTTTGCCACTGAACATCTGAATGATGCAGAGGAGGACTGGTTGAAAGTGTTGTGGTCAGATGAGACCAAAATCAAGCTCTTTGGCATCAACTCAACTGGCTGTGTTTGGAGGAGGAGGAATGCTGCCTATGACCCCAAGAACACCATCCCAACTGTCAAACATGGTGGTGGAAACATTCTGCTTTGGGGGTGTTTTTCTGCTAAGGGGACAGGAAAACTGCACCGCATCAAAGGGACGATGGACGGGGCAATATACCATCAAATCTTGGGTGAGAACCTTCTTCCCTCAACCAGGGCATTGAAAATGGGTTGTGGATGGGTGTTCCGGCATGACAATGACCCAAAACTCGCGGCCAAGGCAACAAAGGAGTGGCTCAAGAAGAAGCACATTAAGGTCCTGGAGTGGCCTAGCCAGTCTCCAGCCCTTAATCCAATTGAAAATCTGTGGAGGGAGCTGAAAGTACAAGTTGCCAAACATCAGCCACCAAACCTTAATGACTTGGAGAGGATCTGCCAAGAGGAGTGGGCCAAAATCCCTCCTGAGATGTGTGCAAACCTTGTGGCCAACTACAGGAAACATCTGACCTCTGTGATTGCCAACAAGGGATTTGCCACCAAGTACTAAGTCATGTTTTGTGAAGGGGATCAAATACTTATTTCCCTAATGAACATGCAGATCAGTCATCATTTATTAGACATGCATTTCTGCTGAATTTTTTGTTGCTATTCTGTCTCTCAGTGTTACAATACACCTACCATTCGATTTTTTTAGACCGATCATTTCTTTGTGAGTGGGCAAACATTCAAAATCAGCAGGGGACCAAACACAGATTTAAACATCCCTTGTGACAGCAATAGACAGTGACAGGTAGGTACTCTTTATGGAGAGATCTGGGGTCTATTAGACCCCGGCTGTCTCCTCTCCCTCTACAAGCATCTGATATGTGTGATCGGATACTTTCTACATTTAAAGATGGCACTGATTACAACCGGAAAACTGGAAGTAACAAAAATGCTCCTCTCTTCTGGTTTCCTATACTGTAGAGCTCATCGGGGACCATCTGGTCCTCAGCAAGCCCTATAGTAAGCCGGCCTGTAAAAACAAATCAGCAGCCAATTAGCCACTAGGATAACTTTTACATAAGAGCTGGCCACCGGCTGAAAAAAAACCAAAACTGGGATGATGCCTAAAGCTGGAGGCATCACACTGGTATAACCACTTAGAGTCGAATGATGTACATGTTTGTGATTTGGCATTAAGTGGTTCATATTCGGGCTCATGACTTATACACTAAAAAAGATAAAACCGCTCCTGAATAAAATATAATCCATACGGCCATCTGCTTGTGGAGACCTGATCATCACATCTATATAATCTTGTTGGCCATCCCATTCCAACACCATGGGCATGAATTTGGAGTCGCCCCCATTCAACAGCCTACACTCTTCTGGGAAGGCTTTCTCCAAGAGTTTGGGGTGTGTCTTTGGGGATTTGCGCCCCATTTAGCCAACATTAGAACATTTGTGAGGTCAGCTACTGATGTTGATAGGAAGACTTGGCTCACAACTGGTGTCTTGTTTCATCCCGAAGGTGTTCAGTAGGGTTGAGGTCAGAGCTCTGTGCAGGCCACTCTAGCCCTTCCACTCCAAAGGCATCAAATCATGTCTTTATGGAGCTGGCTTTGTGCACAGGGCAAAGCCATAGTAGAACAGAAAAGGGCCTTGGAGGGTTGGAAGAGCATGGCTTTGGGCACAGGGGTACAGTCATGCTGGAACATAAAAGGCCCTTAACAGGAAACACCTGGATGCAATATTTTGATGAGGGTTTCTCAACCAGGGCTCTGTGGAACCCTAGAGTTCCTCCAAAGGTTGCTAGGGGTTCCTTGAGCAATGACCAATGTTTTCCTCTCAGATAAGTTCCCACTGACACCAATTATCTTTTTAGGTATCTGAAAACGGGGATTCTTCCCAATGACAACAAGTACAAGGAGCATTCTTCCCAATGACCACAAGTGTGAGGAGCATTCTTCCTAATGACCACAAGTGTGAGAAGCATTCTTCCCAATGACCCCATGTGTGAGGAGCATTCTTCCCAATGACCCCAAGTGTGAGGAGCATTCTTCCCAATGACCCCAAGTGTGAGGAGCATTCTTCCCAATGACCCCAAGTGTGAGGAGCATTCTTCCCAATGACCCCAAGTGTGAGGAGCATTCTTCCCAATGACCACAAGTGTGAGGAGCATTCTTCCCAATGACCACAAGTGTGAGGAGCATTCTTCCCAATGACCACAAGTGTGAGGAGAATTCTTCCCACTGACCATCACACTAATATATCATGCGTTGCAGATATAGTCATTTTAGCCGTGGTTCCTTGAGATCGGAAAGTTATTTTAAGGGTTCCTCCGTGTTGAAAAGGTTGGGAAAGTCTGCTCTGTGGTGATAGAGTGTATCTTTGCTATCAATTTAAATGCCACCACATGTAAGGCAAATGGTTCTGGAACTAGTTTTGAAAGAGTGTTCCCAAAACTCAACGGGTTTGGATGTGAGAAAAAGGAACTGCAGACAAGGCTAGACCAAATGAGTGGTCAGCAGTGTGGACTTAGCTAGGTTACTGTCAACACAAAAAAAAGCCTCCTCTGAAAACGAACGGTTGGTCAAAGGTTTTTACATATAGGGTAGGGTTGTGGATTACTGGCTGGTGGAACGGTCATAATCTACAAACAAGTGACGGATCTTAGGAGTGAAAAAACAGAAAGGAAAAGAAGAACAACTAAGAGATTCGTCTCTGTATTCACTTTTTGTCACTCACCTGTGTCAATCTCTTCGTGAACTTCCTCCTTGTACGGCTGACCATCCATCACACACGTCTCTTCATCTTCCTCTTTAATTTCAATTTTAATCTGGTCTATGCCCTAAACAGAGTCCAGAGAGCAAATCAGTACATGAGAAAAACCGAAGAAACAGATGTACCCAACCTCTCTACAAACCATCTGGTGAGGTCCTCAGTTCCACCTACCTGATCGTGGTGAAGGATCTCCTGATCTTCCTGTGTGGAATCCCTGGAATATAGAGGACAGGGACATCTCTCTGGGGTATTTCTGTTACTGGATCCATCTGTAGAAAACACACACACTGACTGGATACATTGTTTCTATGTCTTTATATCAGAGGATGTGGGTATCTAGATGGATCCTCAATACAAGAAATTAAAGTCTCCTCTTACTCGGCGACGTGGGGGGCGGTTGGTCCTCTATGATGACATCCTTGTACAGATCCTTATGTCCTTCTAGATATTTGTTCTCCTTGGAGATACTCTCTGGGACATCCTGACACCTTATAGGAACCTGACACAAACAATGATACAGTCACCATCCAGACACATCCCTTGTCTGCTACTGGAGAATGTCCCAGAATTCCCAGCACCGCTCACCTCATCAGTCAGCAGCTCAATGAGCTTGTTGGTGATTTCTTCAACCTTCTCTATGTTTTTTTTCTCAAGACTTGGGGAATGAAGTGGAGGCACTGCAATGGAGTTCTGGCTTCGGCCCCATCGTTCCGACATAGCTGGATACATCCCTTGTAAAAGACCTTCAATACACGTTATCTTCACTGCAGCATATTTCTAAGGGGAAGAACAGAATACAAGGAGTGACGTCATGTGACCTCCCAGAATCCTCCTCACCTCTCCGGTCAGGTCTGTGTTTTATTAATAGAGATGAGTGACGTCATGTGACCTCCCAGAATCCTCCTCACCTCTCTGGTCAGGTCGGGGTTTTATATATAGAGATAGGAGTGACGTCATGTGACCTCCCAGAATCCTCCTCACCTCTCCAGTCAGGTCTGTGTTTTATTAATAGAGATAAGAGTGATGTTATGTGACCTCCCAGAATCCTCCTCACCTCTCCGGTCAGCTCTGTGTTTTATTAATAGAGATGAGTGATGTCATGTGACCTCCCAGAACCCTCCTCACCTCTCCAGTCAGGTCTGTGTTTTATTAATAGAGATAAGAGTGATGTCATGTGACCTCCCAGAATCCTCCTCACCTCTCCGGTCAGCTCTGTGTTTTATTAATAGAGATGAGTGATGTCATGTGACCTCCCAGAACCCTCCTCACCTCTCCAGTCAGGTCTGTGTTTTATTAATAGAGATAAGAGTGATGTCATGTGACCTCCCAGAATCCTCCTCACCTCTCCGGTCAGCTCTGTGTTTTATTAATAGAGATGAGTGATGTCATGTGACCTCCCAGAATCCTCCTCACCTCTCCAGTCAGGTCTGTGTTTTATTAATAGAGATCAGAGTGGTGTCATGTGACCTCCCAGAATCCTCCTCACCTCTCCGGTCAGCAGGTAGACGATCTCCAGAGTCAGGTTTAATATCCTCTCTGTCATCTGACTCTTCTCCTCCTTCTCCATCGATATGTACATGGTGTCATGTACAGCAGACATTCTCCTGTAGATCGTACAGTGATTGAGTTAACTGTTGGATGGCCGGAAAGATCTTGGGTAACAAATGGTCTATAGTGCTCATGTATGTCCTCCGGACACAGCGGAACACAGATCGTCAGCCGCACTCATAGTCCCATTAGTCAGTGCTCCCCAGTGTCAGTTAGTGTCAGATTGCCTGCCGCACTCACAGTCCCATTAGTCAGTTCTCCCCAGCGTCAATTAGTGTCAGATTGTCCTCCGCACTCACAGTCCCATTAGTCAATGCTCCCCAGCGTCAGTTAGTGTCAGATCACCTGCCGCACTATCACATTCCCATTATAAGTTGCTGATTGCCACCATTAGCAGTATAAAAATAACAATAAAAATTCCAGTATCATAGTTTTTAGGCGCTATAACTTTCACGCGGACCAATCAATATACACTTATTGGGATTTTTTTCTTTATCATAGACATGTAGCAGAATGCATTTTTGGCCAAAATTTATTAGAAAATGTGTGTTTTTTTAATGGATATATGTTATAACAAAGGTAAAAAAAAAAAAATTTTCTACATTTTCAGTCTTTTTTTGTTTATATCACAAAAAAAAAGCCCAGTGGTAATCAAAGAAATTTACACACATTACACAGCTGGGCACACATTTAACCCCTTGATTGCCCCTAGATGTTAACCCCTTCCCAGCCAGTGGCATTGGTACAGTGACAGTGTATAGTATTATCACCGATCACTGTATTAGTGTCACAGGTGAGGTCAGCAACAGTTAGTAAGTTCTCCCCAGCGTCAGTTAGTGTCAGATTGTCCGCCGCACTATCACAGTCCCATTAGTCAGTTCTCCCCAGCGTCAGTTAGTGTCAGATTGCCCGCTGCACTATCACAGTCCCATTATAAGTTGCTGATTGCCACCATTAGCACTATAAAAAAACAAAAAACAATTCCAGTATTGTAGTTTGTAGGCGCTATAACTTTCATGTGGACCAATCAATATACACTTATTGGGATTTTTTTTCTATCAAAGACATGTAACAGAATGCATTTTTGTCCAAAATTTATTAGAAAATGTGTTTTTTTTAAATATTTTATAACAGAAAGGTAAAAAAACATTTTTTTTTCATTTTCAGTCACTTTTTGTTTATATTGCCAAAAAAAAAAAAAAAGCCCAGTGGTAATCAAATATCACCAAAAGAAAGTTGTATTCGTGTGAATAAAAAATGTTGTTTGGGTACAGCATTGCACGAACAAGAAGCGCGGGGCGGTATATAAGTTGCTGATCGCCACCATTAGCGGTATAAAAAAAAATAATAAAAATTCCAGTATACGTTAGTTTGTAGACGCTATAACTTTTTTTATCAGACATATATCAGAATGCAATTTTGGCCAAAATTAGAAAATGTGTTTTTTTTTGTAATGGATATATTTTATAACAGAAAGGGAAGAATATTTTTTTTTCTACATTTTCAGTCTTTTTTTGTTTATATCACAAAAAAAAAAAAGGGAAGCACAGTGGTAATCAAATACCACCAAAAGAAAGTTGTATTCGTGCGGGAGAAAAAAAAAAAAAGACATAAAATGTTTGGGTACAGCGTTGCACGACCAAGAAGCGCAGGGCGGTATAGCAAAAAAATGACCTGGTCACGAAGTGGGTAAAACCTCGTGGTCACAAGTGTTTAAAAAAAAAAGAAAAAAAAAATCCTTAGGGATTGGTGCATTCGGTTCACCAGATTTACCGCCATGCGGTGAAAATGAGAACCGACTCCTATCCTCCCCAACCCAACCAATGAGCAATCTTCAACCTTTGGTAAATAAGCTCCATGTACTTCACCTAAAGTCATGTAAAAATCCATATCTGCCTAGTCTTTAGGCGGGGAGCATCGCGGCGGGTGCCTTGGTTTGTATTGGGGTGTTGGCGCTGGCAGACGAGGGGCAGCGATGCCTCCATCGGTTCAGCACCGACAGGGTTAAAAAGCACAGAAGAGCAACCGAGAAGACTGGTGTTGGGTAAATGGACCATCTGCCGATCAAAGGTCCATGCAGCGGACATGGAGGAGGAAGCAGGATGACGGAAGGGGACCTCACAGGAAGACGCTGAGCTCCAAGTAAACAAATAATAATAATAAATTGAATTTAAAAAAAAAAAAAAAAAAGTCATTACCTGCTGCCAGTTAGAGCAATGGTTTCCATCCACTTCCTGTTTCTTGACCTCTAGCCTGGAACTTCCTGTCTACAGGGTGCATCATTTCCTGTCTCTTCAATTGGCTACAACAAAATGGCAGCTGCTGAATTTATTTATTTTTTTCTTTTTGCTTGTTATCTTGCAAAATACGCATAGCAGTCAATCATTGTATACATATGTGATAGATTTCTTTTTATTAGACATGATAATGAACATTAATTAATGTTTTCTTTTTATTTATTTATTTTTACATTTATTGGTACATAGTCACTCGTTTAATGTCCTCTTCAAGACCCGGCATTTTCAAGGATCTTTTGTTTCCAAGTTTAAATCTGTATTTTTTGCTATAAAATTACTTATAACCCCCAAACATTTTATATATATATATATATATATATTATATATAATATACATGATATATATCATATACATGATACATATATATATATAACTTTTTTTATTATTATTGTTATTATTTATTTTTTAATTATTTATTTTTTTAAGCAAAGACCCTAGAAAATGAAATGGTAATTTTTTTTAATTTTTTTTTTACTTTTTTATGTCACATGGTATTCGCTCAGTGCAAAGTGCGGGCATCTTTTGTTTCCAAGTTTAAATCTGTATTTTTTGCTTTAAAATTACTTAAAACCCCCAAAAAAAAAAAAAAAAAAAAAAATATATATATATATATATATATATATCAGCACAGTGACTAAATGGTTAGCACTTCCGCCTGGCAGTACTAGGGTCATTGGTTCGAATCCCAACCACGGCACCACCTGCCTGGAGTTTGCATGTTCTCCCTGTGCCTGTGTGGGTTTCCTCCGGGTACTCCAAAGACATGCTGGTAGGTGAATTGGATCCTGTCTAAATTGGCCCTAGTATGTGTATGTATGAATGTGAGTTAGGGACCTTAGATTGTATGTTCCTTGAGGGTTAGGGACTGATGTGAATGTACAATATATATATGTAAAGTGCTGCGTAAATTGACGGCGCTATATAAGTACCTGAAATAAATATAATTTATTTAATTAGTATTATTATTTTTTTTTTTTTTTTTTTTATGCAAATACCCTAGAAAATGAAATGATCATTTTTTTCATTTTATTTTACTTTTTTATGTCACATGGTATTTGCGCAGTGGTTTTTCAAGTGCAATTTTTTGTGAAAAATTACGCTTTAGTGAATTAAAAAACAAACAAACAAAACAACACAATATATATCCCAATTTGTTTTGTAAAATATGATGGTACGGCGAGTAAATAGATACCTATAATGTTACATTTTAAAATTGCGCACGCTCGTGGAATGGCGACAGACTACAGTACTAAAAAATCTCCGAAGGCGACGCGTTTAACATTTTTACAGCAAACAAGAGATCCCTGTGCTCAAATCCCAACATATACCAGTGTGCAGAGGGTCCTCAGAATTTCTAGTGTTAATATGTGGTTACACCCCTTTAGCACCTGATGGATAAATGCATGCACTAGCTGTATGGATTTGAGCACAGGGATCTCTTGTTTGTTGTATTGTTGGGTCAGTAGCCAGACCTGAACCTTGTAGCTTGAACCTTGTAGCTCTCCCCATTGTGTCTTTTCCCCTATTGTGTCCACAGCAGCATTTGCGTAGGCAGAGCAGAGTAGGACTGGCCATAGAGGGATTACTTTGACGCAGTTGGCCAGCTTAAGCATGTATTGCAATATGTGTGAACAAAATATCCCTATTTATTGCATAGTCTGCTTGAAAGGGTATATACCAGTGTGCAGAGGATCCTCAGAATTTCTAACATTTTTACAAGTTACCAGTTTAGAGTTACAGAGGAGGTCTAGTGCTAGAATAATTTCCCTTGCTCTAATGTTCACGGTGATACCTCACATGATGACCAAGTAGCACGGTGCGGTATAGCAAAAAAAAATGACCCGGCCAAGGAGGGTGTAAAACCTTGTGGTCACACGTGGTTAAAAAGAAAGAAAAAACATCCTTCGGGAAAACAATTCTTAGGGATTGCCACCAGAACTAGTGTGCCCATTGGAAGATTTCCCCCCTGTTATGTCTCTGGACAACCCAAAATTTGGGTTTTTCTTTTACTTTCACTTTCAATGATAACACCGTGGTGCAAGCACCGTTTACCTATGCGTTCACGTTTTACGTATGATTTCACTTCTGTGTGTGAACACGGTGGGATGGGTATGCTTTAAAAAAAATGTTTATTTTTCTTTGTCAAGGATTCACTTAAAAATGATCACCCTGTCACGTGTCCGCCACACGCCACGCCCACAGCGACTAGCTAACCGTGACGCACGCGTGCGGCCGAGACAGGGTGGTAAAGAGGGGGAATAAAGGGATTTACACTTGAATATCTCAAACCGTATATAAGATCAGCCGTGATACCTTTTCACAGCCCGCACTACCTCTGGCCACCACCAGATGGAGACTCCACTCCAATCCAGCTGGTCGACCACACACTGGCAGATACGATCTTACATACAACCTGGTGCCCTGATTAGAGTTGAGGACCAGCTTAGTAATCACACACCCTTCTAAAGGTCCCTTCAGCTATCCTAGCTTGAACCCCGGTGTTGATAACCCTTCCACTGTCCACACACCCCCACACCAGACGCACCACAAAGGTAGCCTGCCACCACCCAACAGTTTATCCGCAGAACGGTCTGTTGAGACACCACACACACACACAGATCTCCGTCTGGCAGATCTGTTACCTTTGCAATCTGCGTGCAATCTGCCCACTCACAGTGCAGTTGCATACAGATTGGCAATGAGCTTAACCGAGCGTTTTAAAGGCACTAAAATACAATACAATCTAATCTCTCTGATCTAGTCTCTCCGAAGATATGAGCACGTGCTTAAATACACAGAAGTCACTAATTAATTTTAAGATTTAATTTCCCAAAGTGGGCAGTGCATAAAATATGTACAAAAGATAAAAGGTTACAGCAAATACAAAAGATATAAGAAGACACACAAATGACTAATTACTATAAAATAAAAGGGAATAAAAAGACAGAATAACACTTTACCCTGCGGCTGGAGCAAGCCAGAAACTTGGCAATCCGCTAGTCAATCGAACCAGCTCCGTACGAATCACCCTGTCCAAATGTCCGTGCGCTCAATTTATGGCGATTTGGACATGGGCGGGATATTAGTCTTCGGCCAATTGACTCTGGGGGAGGTGGTCCTGACCTGCCCACAAGAGGTACTGTGTATGGACCTGCCCAAGTTCAATTGGGCCGAGACTGGCCTGAACATCAAGTCGGGGATTGGATTTCTGACACCAGCGTGTCAGCCCGATCGCAACAGTACCAAACACCATCCGACTGTCGCACCCCCGCGTCATCTAACCATTCCATGCATTTCCCTGGCTTCCTCCCCAAGCCACAAATATGATTCTTATATGTAAATGTAGCATTCAAAATGGCCTGCACAAAGGAAGCATTTCCATCTCTCTCCAACTAATATTTTGGCTTTTATAAGAGATTAAACATACTTCTTTGATGTGAATATTACTTATAGAACTTTCTACAAAAGGCAGACAGTCTGTCTGCTGTCACTGGCTTTCCCAGAAGGTGATAACCTGATTGACACACAAAAGTTGTCACCTCCAGGAACCTGGCTGTAGACTAATTAATGCTAAATGATGATTGGGTCTGTAAGGCCTATTGAGGAATTGTGTATACATACACATCTGACCCCAGACCATTTGTCTGTATCTTCTACTAATTTCCCCACTGCCCAGGGGGCTCAATGTACATCCTTAATTACCAGACTGTTCCTGCACACACCTTTGTAATGAAAGGACCTGACATAATCTAATCTACTCAACCTGTCATGGCTATGATTCCATATTTCCACTCAAATCTTACAATAAATCTTACATGTCCGTTACAATAAATCTTACATGTACATTACATTCTTATTCATTTATTTATTTTATTTTTATTTATGTAAACATCCCTGATAATAGAAATTTGCATGGCAGTGTCAAAATACCCCAAATCTCTCCCCTACCTTTAAAGTAAAACTATAGGCAACTTTTTTTTTCCAGTTTGAATGGAGCAACCCTTGTCAAATTTTGTTTTCGCCAATTGTGTCCTATTGTGGAGATTTCCCTTCACTTCCTGTCCCATAGCCAAACAAGAAGTGAAAAGAAATCTCAGCAAATTAATGGAATTTCTTGGGGACCCCCCCAGGTCACCAGAACCAAATAGGGGGGAAATCTTCCAATGGGCACACTAGTTCTGGTGACATGGGGGTCCCCAAGGAATTCCCTTAATTTGCGGGGATTTCTTCTCTTTGTGGACAACCCAAAATTTGGGTTTTTCTTTTCCTTTCACTTTCAATGATAACAACCACCCCAACTGTTGTCGGGCCTGGGACTAAACATCGTCAATATACCCTGACAGTACAGTACTTTCACTGTCTGTTACCTCTAGGGCAAGACACATGGTATGAATGGGCGCACTAGTTCTGGTGACATGGGGGTCCCCAAGGAATTCCCTTAATTTGTGGGGATTTCTTCTCTTTGTGGACAACCCAAAATTTGGGGTTTTCTTTCACTTTCAATGATAACAATCACCCCAACTGTTGTTGAGCCTGGGACTAAACATCGTCAATATACCCTGACAGTACAGTACTTTCACTGTTACCTCTAGGGCAAGACACATGGTATGAATGGGCGCACTAGTTCTGGTGACATGGGGGTCCACAAGGAATTCCCTTAATTTGTGGGGATTTCTTCTCTTTGTGGACAACCCAAAATTTGGGGTTTTCTTTTACTTTCAATGATAACAACCACCCCAACTGTTGTTGAGCATGAGACTAAACATCGTCACTATACCCTGACAGTACAGTACTTTCACTGTCTGTTACCTCTAGGGCAAGACACATGGTATGAAAAACTTAATTGACCATCCACACGTCTCCAACAAATCATCGTTCCGGTCAAAGTTGCACGTTGGAAACTTTTGTTGCGAATTATAAAATCTAAAGTCACCCCGCATGTTGTGTTCTACCGTAGAAATATTATTTTATGACCCCCCCCATGAGCAGTTTATAGTTGAGAATCAAACTGCCTAGGTGGCATGGGTCCAAAGGAAAAGACTTGGCTGAAAATTTGAAACAATGGCAACTTTACTCATCTTGACAACATCCAGATGGTCCTCCTCTTTTGTTGTAAGAGTGGAGTGCAGTTTCCACATAGGGTGTTGGTCCAGGTCCAGTGTAGTTCTCAGTCCCAGAGATTGGCAGATTGATTTTCAGTTTTTCGACCATTAGATGAATCTGTCAAACCAAATTTGTCAATCCCTGCAGATTAGGCGGTGTGGGCTTCGTCAGATCAGTTTATGGTAAAGCAGATTACCCATCTGTACCTGTCCTGCCCCTATTTTTGCTGGGCACGTATCTCAGGAAACGTTACCCACCATGACCGAACGTTACTCTGCAGAAAAGACACCAGCAAGACTCAAATGAGAAAGTCTATGTCTCCTACGACTGGGGAGGGAGAAACAAAAAGGTTCCTGCACCAGCTTACAAGAAATGGTCGTTCCACCCACCAGTGATATTTAGGCAAGGCTGGAGATTGGTGGGCTCAGTCAGCCCTGCCCACATGGAAGAAAAAAATATTTTAAATATATTTTTAAAATATTCTTCCCAAATATATTGACATATATTTGAAATACTACAATTTTGGCCGAATTCAATATATTTCAAAGTATATTTAAAAAAAAAAATATTATATATATACAGTCATGGCCGAAATTGTTGGCACCCTTGATATTTTTCCTGAAAATCAAGTATTTCACACAAAAAAGGTATTGCATTAACACATGTTTTGCTATACACATGTTTATTCCCTTTGTATGTATTGGAACAAATATAAAACAGAGGCAGAAAAGCAAATATGACATAATGTCACACAAAACCCCAAAAATGGGCTGGACAAAAGTATTGGCACCCTTAACTTAATATTTGGTTGCACACCCTTTGGAAAACATAACTGAAATCAGTCGCTTCCTATAACCATCAATAAGCTTCTGACACCTCTCACCCGGAATTTTGGACCACTCTTCCTTTGCAAACAGCTCCAGGTCTCTCTTATTGGAAGGACACCTTTTCCCAACAGCAATTTTAAGATCTCTCCACAGGTGTTCAATGGGATTTAGATCTGGGCTCATTGCTGGCCACTTCAGAACTCTCCAGCGCTTCTTTGCCATCCATTTCTGAGTGCTTTTTGACGTATGTTTGGGGTCATTGTCCTGCTGGAAGACCCAGGATCTTGGACGCAAACCCAGCTTTCTGACACTGGGCCCTACAGTGCGACCCAAAATCCTTTGGTAATCCTCAGATTTCATGATGCCTTGCACACAGTCAAGGCACCCAGTGCCAGAGGCAGCAAAACAACCCCAAAACATCATTGAACCTCCACCATATTTTACCGTAGGTACTGTGTTTTGTTCTTTGTAGGCCTCATTCCGTTTTCGGTAAACAGTAGAATGATGTGCTTTACCGAAAAGCTCTATCTTGGTCTCATCTGTCCACAAGACGTTTTCCCAGAAGGCTTTTGGCTTACTCAAGTACATTTTGGCAAACTGTAGTCTTGCTTTTTTATGTCTCTGTGTCAGCAGTGGGGTCCTCCTGGGTCTCCTGCCATAGCGTTTCATTTCATTTAAATGTCGACGGATAGTTCGCGCTGACACTGATGCTCCCTGAGCCTGCAGGACAGCTTGAATGTCTTTGGAACATGTTTGGGGCTGCTTATCCACCATCCGGACTATTCTGCGTTGCAATCTTTCATCAATTTTCCTCATCCGTCCACGACCAGGGAGATTAGCTACAGTGCCATGGGTTGCAAACTTCTTGATAATGTTGCGCACTGTGGACAAAGGCAAATCTAGTTCTCTGGAGATGGACTTGTAACCTTGAGATTGTTGATATTTTGCCACAATTTTGGTTCTCAGGTCCTCAGACAGTTCTCGTCTCCTCTTTCTGTTGTCCATGCTTAGTGTGGCACAGACAGACACACAATGCAAAGGTTAAGTGAACGTCTCTCCTTTTTATCTGCTTTCAGGTGTGATTTCTATATTGCCCACACCTGTTACTTGCCCCAGGTGAGTTTACAGGAGCATCACATGCTTGTAACATTCTTATTTATCCGCAGTTGTGAAAGGGTGCCAATACTTTTGTCCAGCCCATTTTTGGAGGTTTGTGTGACATTATGTCGAATTTGCTTTCTTTCCTCCCTTTTTTTGTTTTGTCCCAATACACACAAAGGGAATAAACATGTGTATAGCAAAACATGTGTTAATGCAATACGTTTCGTGAGAAATACATGATTTCCTGGAGAAATATCAAGGGTGCCAACAATTTCGGCCATGACTGTATATATATTAAAAAAAATAAAAATACATGTTAAAATTACTTCTTTATATGTTCAAAAAATCTGAAGAATATATGTAAAATAAAATATTTAAAAAAAGTTTTATTATATTTTGTAATATATAAAAATGCATTTCAAAATACAGTGTGTGTGTGTGTATATATATATATATACACACACATATACACACACTGACACTCAGTACAGAAATCACTGACACTCAGCACTGAAATCACTGCACACTGACACTCAGCACTGAAATCATCGCACACTGACACTCAGCACTGAAATCACTGCACGCTGACACTCAGCACTGAAATCACCGCACACTGACACTCAACACTGAAATCCCCACACACTGACATTCAGTACAGAAATCACTGACACTCAGCACTGAAATCACTGCACACGGACACTCAGCACTGAAATCACCACACACTGACACTCAGCACTGAAATCAATACACACTGACACTCAGCACTGAAATCACTGCACACTGACACTCAGCACTGAAATCACTGCACACTGACATCCCCATAGACCCCCATCCATCCCTCTGGCTAATATATAAAAAATGAATTTCACATGTCACAAACATCCCCGACTGTCGCTCATTGTGCCGGCAGGATCATGATTAGGTGACAGCTTCCTGTGGATTTGGACCAAGTTGAGAGACACTCAGCACTCAAATCACTGACACTCAACACTGAAATCACAGCACACTGACACTCAGCACTGAAATCACTGCACAATGACACTCAGCACTGAAATCATCGCACACTGACACTCAGCACTGAAATCACTGCACACTGACACTTAGCACTGAAATCATCGCACACTGACACTCAGCACTGAAATCACTGCACACTGACACTCAGCACTGAAAACACTACACACTGACACTCAGCACTGAAATCACTGCACACTGACACTCAGCACTGAAATCACTGCACACTGACATCCCCATAGACCCCCATCCATCCCTCTGGCTAATATATAAAAAATGAATTTCACATGTCACAAACATCCCCGACTGTCGCTCATTGTGCCGGCAGGATCATGATTAGGTGACAGCTTCCTGTGGATTTGGACCAAGTTGAGAGACACTCAGCACTGAAATCACTGACACTCAACACTGAAATCACAGCACACTGACACTCAGCACTGAAATCACTGCACAATGACACTCAGCACTGAAATCATCGCACACTGACACTCAGCACTGAAATCACTGCACACTGACACTTAGCACTGAAATCATCGCACACTGACACTCAGCACTGAAATCACTGCACACTGACACTCAGCACTGAAATCACTACACACTGACACTCAGCACTGAAATCACTGCACACTGACACTCAGCACTGAAATCACTGCACACTGACATCCCCATAGACCCCCATCCATCCCTCTGGCTAATATATAAAAAATGAATTTCACGTCACAAACATCCCCGACTGTCGCTCATTGTGCCGGCAGGATCATGATTAGGTGACAGCTTCCTGTGGATTTGGACCAAGTTGAGAGACACTCAGCACTCAAATCACTGACACTCAACACTGAAATCACAGCACACTGACACTCAGCACTGAAATCACTGCACAATGACACTCAGCACTGAAATCATCGCACACTGACACTCAGCACTGAAATCACTGCACACTGACACTTAGCACTGAAATCATCGCACACTGACACTCAGCACTGAAATCACTGCACACTGACACTCAGCACTGAAAACACTACACACTGACACTCAGCACTGAAATCACTGCACACTGACACTCAGCACTGAAATCACTGCACACTGACATCCCCATAGACCCCCATCCATCCCTCTGGCTAATATATAAAAAATGAATTTCACATGTCACAAACATCCCCGACTGTCGCTCATTGTGCCGGCAGGATCATGATTAGGTGACAGCTTCCTGTGGATTTGGACCAAGTTGAGAGACACTCAGCACTGAAATCACTGACACTCAACACTGAAATCACAGCACACTGACACTCAGCACTGAAATCACTGCACAATGACACTCAGCACTGAAATCATCGCACACTGACACTCAGCACTGAAATCACTGCACACTGACACTTAGCACTGAAATCATCGCACACTGACACTCAGCACTGAAATCACTGCACACTGACACTCAGCACTGAAATCACTACACACTGACACTCAGCACTGAAATCACTGCACACTGACACTCAGCACTGAAATCACTGCACACTGACATCCCCATAGACCCCCATCCATCCCTCTGGCTAATATATAAAAAATGAATTTCACGTCACAAACATCCCCGACTGTCGCTCATTGTGCCGGCAGGATCATGATTAGGTGACAGCTTCCTGTGGATTTGGACCAAGTTGAGAGACACTCAGCACTGAAATCACTGACACTCAACACTGAAATCACAGCACACTGACACTCAGCACTGAAATCACTGCACAATGACACTCAGCACTGAAATCATCGCACACTGACACTCAGCACTGAAATCACTGCACACTGACACTTAGCACTGAAATCATCGCACACTGACACTCAGCACTGAAATCACTGCACACTGACACTCAGCACTGAAATCACCGCACACTGACACTCAACACTGAAATCACCGCACACTGACACTCAGCACAGAAATCACTGACACTCAGCACTGAAATCATTACACACTGACACTCAGCACTGAAATCACTGCACACTGACACTCAGCACTGAAATCACTACACACTGACACTCAGCACTGAAATCACTGCACACTGACATCCCCATAGACCCCCATCCATCACTCTGGCTGATCAGCTCTGCAGGGAAAAGATCCTGCCCTTTGCGTTCCACTGATTTGAAAGCTGTGCGTTCCAAAGTCCGGATGTCGCTGTGGATATCCTTCCCCGGTGCCTCGCCCATATAGTTCCGCTCGGCCACTTTCTTCCTCTTGCTGCAATCGGCTCGCGCTGGGTTGATCATATACAGAAGGCGTGACTTCCGACGGCGCTTGGAGAGTAGATGGAACGCAGAACCCGGCAGCTAGCCAGGAACCCAAGTGGAACGCACAACCCGGAAGTCTGCCTGTACAGACAGGAAGTGTGTTTTTTTTTCCTGTAATATTGGACGCCCTGTACATGATAGTTATGGTGAGAAGGGAGAATTTGAGAGCTGGTGGTGTCATCCAGGTGTCAGTGTGTACCAAGCAGGGTGGATAGTTCCTTTAAGAGTCTATAAACACAAGTAGGAACTCAATTGTCATCAACAAATTGGACTATTCCTGGTGTATTGTGTGCAATGGATCTCTTCTGTCATCGGCTAGATATAGATTATCCACGGTACGCATGTAAGATGTCGGAACTAGATTTATGCCATCTTATTGTAGTGTTTTTTAATGCAGGATGAGGCAGACTTGAGAGACCGTAGCTAGTAGAAGCGGAGTCCTGCCATAAGAACAGACCAGACCATAGACGATGGAGAAGAACCGCGGTCACATGACCGAGAGGATATTAAACCTCACCCTGGAGATCATCTACCTGCTAACCGGAGAGGTGAGGAGGATTCTGGGAGGTCACATGACATCACTCATTTCTTAATAAAACACAGACCTGACCGGAGAGGTGAGGAGGATTCTGGGAGGTCACATGACATCACTCATTTCTTAATAAAACACAGACCTGACCGGAGAGGTGAGGAGGATTCTGGGAGGTCACATGATGTCACTACTATCTCTATTAATAAAACACAGACCTGACCAGAGAGGTGAGGAGGATTCTGGAAGGTCATATGACGTCACTCTTATCTCTATTAATAAAAGACAGACCTGACCAGAAAGGTGAGGGGGATTCTGGGAGGTCACATGACATCACTCTTATCTCTATTAATAAACCACAGACCTGACCGGAGAGGTGAGGAGGATTCTGGGAAGTCACATGACATCACTCATCTCTATTAATAAAACACAGACCTGACTGGAGAGGTGAGGAGGATTCTGGAAGGTCATATGACATCACTCTCATCTCTATTAATAAAACACAGAGCTGACCGGAGAGGTCAGGAGGATTCTGGGAGGTCACATGACATCACTCTCATCTCTATTAATAAAACACAGGACTGACCGGAGAGGTCAGGAGGATTCTGGGAGGTCACATGACTTCATTCATCTATTAATAAAACACAGACCTGACCGGAGAGGTGAGGATTCTGGGAGGTCACATGACATCACTCATCTCTATTAATAAAACACGGGACTGACTGGAGAGGTCAGGAGGATTCTGGGAGGTCACATGTCATCACTCATCTATTAATAAAACACAGACCTGACCGGAGAGGCGAGGAGGATTCTGGGAGGTCACATTTACTAATATTATTATTGTCTCTTTTAATGAAACATTTGATGGTTGAACTACAGCCATGACGTGAATGTCCTTTTCAGAATTCCATGTACTCCATCTCAGTCTATTCTTGGACTTTCTTCTGTAGGTGTATTAATTAATATTGCTCTTAATAAACAGGACTGCTCAGTCGTTACAAACTCTGGTGAGTGTTTGTTAGCTAGCAGCCGTCCCCGGTTATCCAGAAAACCACGGAAAACCCAAATTTCTCCAGCCAGCAGGCAAAAATGTGAAGGGATTCATGAAGAGAAGATTCTAGAAGTCACCCAGAAGATCATTGAGCTGCTGACAGGAGAGGTGAGCGGTACCAGGAATTCTGGGACATTTTCCAGTAACAGACAAGGGATGTGTCTAGATGGTGACTGTATCATTATGTGTGTCAGGTTCCTATAAGGTATCAGGATGTCACTGTCTATTTCTCCATGGAGGAGTGGGAGTATCTAGAAGGACACAAGGACCTCTACAAGGATGTCATGATGGAGGACCAGCCGCCGCTCACATCACCGGGTAAGAGGAGACTTTCACTTCTTGTATTGAGGATGCACCTAGATACACACATCCTCTGATATAAAGACATAGAAACAATAGAGGAGTGGGAGTATCTAGAAGGACACAAGGAACTCTACAAGGACGTCATGATGGAGGACCGACCGCCCCTCACATCACCGAGTAAGAGGAGAATATATCATAGATGGGATGATTTCATAATGGTTTCTTACACATTTATTATCTTTAAAATATTCTCCTTTGTCTTAGGCTTCCTCTGTCTTGGCCATGCCAAATCAAGGTACTGCATTCTGATAGACACTTTGAGTGTGACCTTAGGAAGTAGGTTCTTCAGGACAGGTTTCAACTCTTCCCACTCAACAAAAGCTGTTTAGGGATTTACAGTCCCTAAACGTCTAAAGGAGAACTGAACGCTATGAAAGGTCCAAGACCTTCCTGGAAATTAGCTCTGGTTTGATGGGCAGGGTTCTACCACAAACACCTGATTGCCTCTGTCAACAATCGCCTTAAATACCAGTCTGTCCCTGTGCAGCTAAGGTCCTCTGCTCCTCCACATCAATTGATGAGCTGGGTATATGGAAGAGTCCACAGCCACTTTAAGTACGCCAACATTTATTTACAATTCTTTCTTTCACAGATACCTCGGATTGTGAAGACAAAGAGGACTTGTTTTTTTGGGAACCCGTAACTCCTTCTCGATCAAGTATTTCGACACCTGTAAATCACACAGCGTATACAACGGCTCCTCATAAAGGGGAACCAATTTTAGTGGAGGACGATAGAGATTTGGACACAATGACCATCCCTGCTAGCCGATCACAGATTATGCCTTCTTTTGTCAGGCAGAAACCCTTCCCATGCCAAGAACTCCTCCCCCACTCCGACCTGTATTTGGACATGGATGACAGCCATTACGCAGCCATTCAGATTAAGGTGGAGTCGGAAAGCCTATCGGACGTAGAGGAGTACAGCGCGACAGATAGCCTGCAGTATTCATCTATTCATATTAAGGAGGAGTCGATGTCGTGCGATGAAGGGAACGTCGATAGTGTGGAGGGTTATATTTTGGAAGATCCACCGCCATATGGGGCCCCTCATGAGGAGGTGAATGGACCAGCTTGGCATAAATATACTCCCAGGAACTCAGAACGCCATAAAAGCGGCCCAGTGGCTCAGGAGGCTCCACCTGTTATATGCTCGGAGTGCGGTGAATTCTTTTCCAACGATTCCATGCTTGTCTTGCACCAGATGACCCACAAGGGTAAGAAAATTTACTCCTGTCCCGAGTGCGGCATGTGTTTCAGCAGCAACACCTATCTGACGGTGCACCTGGCCACGCACGCTGAAATAAAGCTCTATGCCTGTTGCGAATGCGGCAAGCGGTTTGCCACCGAGCAGGACTGTGTCAAGCATGAGAACGCCCACACGGTGAGGAAGCCATATGTCTGCACCGAGTGCGGCAAGGTCTTCTCCAACAACTCAAACCGCGTCCGGCACCAGAAGATTCACACGGGCGAAAAGCCCTTCTCCTGCGCTGTGTGCGGCAAGAGTTTCAGGCGCAAGACGCATCTGACCATACACAGCCGCGTCCACACGGGGGAGAAACCCTTTACGTGCCAGGAGTGCGGGAAGTGTTTTAGCTGCAGTGCCCACCTTACTGCTCACCGCCGGATCCACAGGCGGGAAACCATCTATTTGATGTGAAGGATGGGGAAGCTGTGGAGAAGCCTTCAGAGTCCCAGGATTAACGGAAGAAGGAAAGTTCAAGAGGCATGGCTGCTTTGGATATGGGAATGCCAACACCAAGCTTGGCGAATGTCGGAGAGATTTCTGGAATATGAACCATCATCCATGACACCTTTATAGATTGAGAAATATATTTTGTTAAATCTTGGTCTTGCCTCCCCCCCACATGGAGCTAGGTTTCTACAAATAAGCAGAACCAACGGTCTATCCCAACCGACCAAGCCATGGCACAGTTTGTGATTACCATAGTAGTTGGCTTGGCTAATACAGACATGTCTTTCCCCAAGTATCTTTTCCATCATTCAGCTTTATGCAGACCTTGAACGTCTTCTATTTACTATAATTTAGTTGCTGCTGGCCCAAAGGAAGACTTCCACTTATTTTAAAGTGGAGAATTGGTAGACCGATGAAAAGTGAGTCGGTCATGTCAACACTCCCCATTTCACAATAAGCAGATGGCCTGTGTCTCAGATAAGAGTTGGGCCAAGTGTAGGAGATGCTTTTCTCAAGAGCTTCAACAAAATGGCGGCCCTCTGCACACCGACTCCCTGTTGCATAAATGTAAACGAGAAGGGTAAAAGATGCTTTTTGCCTTTTTCGGGGCTTAATGGTAGAAGTAAACAGGTTCAGGAACTAACTCAATTCAGTATCAGGCTAAAAGCCTTCATTAATTTTAAAACGGACCTTCCACAAAACCGTACTCTTACATAATTGCTTACCTTAATTTTTTATGCCCAATGATTTTACTCCCTTGTTAAAAACCTTCATTCATTTTAAAACGGACCGTCCACCAAACCCTCATCTTACATAATTGCTTACCTTAATTTTTTATGCTGATGATTTTACTCCCTTGTTAAAAACCTTCATTAATTTTAAAATGGACCTTCCACCAAACCCTCCTCTTACATAATTGCTTACCTTAATTTTTTATGCCCAATGATTTTACTCCCTTGTTAAAGTCCTTCATTAATTTTAAAACGGACCGTCCACCAAACCCTCATCTTACATAATTGCTTACCTTAATTTTTCATGCCGATGATTTTACTCCCTTGTTAAAACCCTTCATTAATTTTAAAACGGACCTTCCACCAAACCCCCCTCTTGCATAATTGCTTACCTTAATTTTTTATGCCCAATTATTTTACTCCCTTGTTAAAAGTCTTCATTAATTTTAAAATGGACCGTCCACCAAACCCTCATCTTACATAATTGCTCACCTTAATTTTTTATGCCCAATGATTTTGCTCCCTTGTTTTCTGCCTCGGTGAAGGGGATGCAGCTCATCTCTGCCCCCAGCTGGAATACAATTCAGGCATCCCAGAAGGCTGCAGCACTGTAGGTGCCAAACTCTTGCAAGATCTCCTGACACAATGGCAACTTAAAGACGTGGTCCCAGATTTTGTGCATGTGCAGGCGAGGTGTCTTTCACTTTATACGTTGCCATAGTGTCAGGGGATCTCACAAGATTTCAGCTTTTATGGCCCTGCAGCCTTCTATGATGCTCAACGTGTCCCAGGAGGCTGAAGGTGGAGATCTCCCGACGCTATGACACCATTTTCCGTCAAAGACAGGGTATTAGATCTCCTGTGTGTGCGTGAGACTTGGCACCTCATCATTAGGGGCCCACCTGCAAGAACTAGGGAGAGACAGCCAGTTCCTGATGGAGAAGAAAATAAAGAAGACAGCACAGGACAGGAGGTACAGTGGAAAGGTGCCAGGGGTGAAAACCACACTAGGGTTTGTTGGACTTCTCCAGGAAGCATCGAAGGTAAAGGGCACATGGGAAACAGTTTTCATGGGTATGGGGGAAGGTCCGCTTTAGGCTTGTCTTCCAGGAGGCGAGCATTGGTAGCTTTAAGGGTCAGATAGTGATTTTTCAGTATGTCGTAGATGCTGGTGATTTAAATAGAGATGAGTTTGGGCATCCACCAAGGCTACCTCTAGCCGAACTCCGAACCCAAACTCATTTTTTACTTCCACTGAGCTGTGGGCCCGGTCATTCCCACCCCACAGATCACATAAAGAGTTGGCCTGCAGGTAGGGAATAACCTGGCCTGCAGCTCATGGTAGTAAAAAACGAGCAAGACTCCAGAGTTCAGCTAAAGATGAGTTTGAAGAACGGCCAAGCTCATTTCTAGACTTTCTTTTACCTCCCAGGGTTTCTGTTTTGTGAGATCTCTGTGCTTCCTGGTTTTCAGTTCTGTTGACCTGCTTTGACCAATGTGATGGTCGGAGTTGGGATATATGGCAGAGATATCTCACTGTTGGAGTATCCAAGACATAAAAGAAGTCAAGGGCAAACTCAGCCCACCAGACCTCCAATCACCCCCCTCTCTTTCCAAAAAAAAGAAAAAATCTGAAGAAGATTGGGTATTGTGTAATCATAACTTAGATCTGCAGGAGCTTGCCATGGAATTAAAAAAGTAGGGCTTGGAGCCAATGGTTAGGCAGTTTATGACCATAAAGGTGTCTTGTGTTTATATTAGACACCTAATTGTCCAGATGTATGGAAGGAGCATTACAAAGGAGATCTGTGATAGGCAGTAATTGTAAATAAAATGGACACCAAAATTGTGTGTTGTAAAAATTGCAGCCACAAAAGTACTTTTTGTGGTGCCTTTTTTGGCTGCTTTTCCTTAGCATGTCTGAATCAGAGTGAGAGGACACCTCTCATGATGCAACAGAGGAACAGGACACCTTTTATGATGCACAAGAAGACCAGGTCTCCTCTTATGATGTACCTGAGGAACAGGTCTCCTCCCATGATGTACCTGAGGAACAGGTCTCCTCCCATGATGTACCTGAGGAACAGGTCTCCTCCCATGATGTACCAAGGTAAAAGGTCACTTCTCATGGTGCACTAGAGGAACAGGTCACCTCTCATGATGTTCCTGAGGAACAGGTAACCTCTCATGATGCCCAAGAGGGACAGGTCACCAGGTTACCTGTCATGATTCACCAAGGTAAAAAAGGTCACGTCTCATGATGCACCAGAGGAACAGGTTACCTCATGATGTTCTAGAGGAACGGGTTACCTCTCATGATGTTGTAGAGGAACTGGTTACCTCTCATGATGTACCAGAGGAACAGGTTACCTTTTATCCTCTACCAGAGGAACGGGTTACCTCTCATGATGTTCTAGAGGAACAGGTCACCTCTCATTCTGTATCTGGAAAAGGTCACCTCTCATGATGTTCCAGAGAAACAGGTTACCTCTCATGATGTACCAGAGGAACAGGTTACATTTTATCCTCTACCAGAGGAACAGGTTACCTCTCATGATGTTCTAGAGGAACTGGTTACCTCTCATGATGTACCAGAGGAACAGGTTACCTTTTATCCTTTACCAGAGGAACGGGTTACCTTTCATGATGTTCTAGAGGAACAGGTCACCTCTCATGCTACATCAGTGGAAAAGGTCACCTCTCATGATGTACCATAGGAACAGGTCACCTCTCATGATGCACTAGGGTCACCTTTCATCATGTACCAGAGAAATAGGTTGCCTCTCATGATGTTCCAGAGGAACAAGTTAACACTCATGATGTACCCAAAGAACGGGTTACCTCTTATGATAAATCAGAGGAACAGGTTGCCTCTCATAATACACCAGAGGAACAGGCTACCTTTCATAATGTACTAGAGGAACAGGTCACCTCTCATGATGCATTTGGGACTCACTGTGTGAGGTGTGCCATCAGGAAACTTGACAGATCGTAAGGGATGGGCCCAGACACATATTTTGCAAAAGTGCCATTTAAATGCTCTCCTGTTTCAGGATAGTAGTACTTTTCTTTTTTTTTTTTTTAAATGTACTGAATTACATTTATCTAATTTTCTCAGACGAGGCAAACGGCAGCAGTGGAGGTGCACCCCAAGTTGGCTTGGAGGTTTTCGATGGGTTCTACTTTTTGTACCATGTCTTTTTTGGGTGGACTATATCATATTTACTGTATTTGTATATAGACTGTGATCCTGATCCTGAATATCCTTTCAAGGCCCTGTGAGAAAGATTGGATAACAAGCTTTATCATAGAAGTGTAGCGATACTGTATGCCCAAAGGTATGTGGATTCCCCCCTCAAAATTATAGAGTTCCAGGAAAGTGTACTGTTAATGCTACATATATGATTTGTGCACCTCCATCCTTGTGCTAACAGTTCGGGTTAGGAATTTTTTTTTTTTTAGGTTCCAGCAAGCCCATTAAAGACATGGTTTGATCATTTTGGTATGGAGGAACTTGATTGACTTACATAAATCCCTAACCCTAACCCTATTCAACACCTTTGGGATAAACTGATTGTGGGCCAGGTTTTCTCATCCCAAATCAGTATCTGACCTCACAAATGCTATTTTGGCTCAATGGTAGCATGTTATAGGTGTAAGGTGGTAGAGGGGTGGTACAGGACTCCATATTAATGGCCATGGTTTTGGAATAGGACGTCCAACAAACTTGATATCATGGTCAAGTGTTCACAAACTTTTGGCCATAATGTATTTGTTCGACGCTTGTTAATCGCCAATTTAAATGTTTATGTTGTTCTTTTTTATTGTGTGTATATAATAAAGTTTCAATGTTTTGTAATGCTTTCTCGATGGTTTGTTATTTAATGTTAGTGTTTTATTATTTGACTCTGGTGTCTGGTCAACGTGCCCTTTTGAATAGTTGTCCTAATGTGACTGTTAGTTTGGTTTTCTCAGCAAAATATGGGAAATGATTTAAAGAATGATTACCATTATTAGATGATGTTTCTTTTGGGGACTGGACCCCTGTAAAAGCCAGGTATCCTAAAGCTGTTCCGGGAAGTAATTAGTGCAACGTATGTTACAAAGTGAGCATCCGGTTCATTTCCCTGGCCTTCCTCTACCTATCTAGAACATTGCATAGATGTACCAGGTCATTATACTGGACACGGCAAAACCAATATGGACATCAGTGGACTCTCCTTCAATCTTTCCTCCAGAACTCGCTTCCAAAATATTTCTATATTGACCCCCTTGAAAAGGAATGGTCAAACTGCGCAGAGAAAAACCAATATAAATATCAGCGTAGACTCCCCACCGATCTTTCCTCCAGGACTCACTTCCAAAATATTCCAGAGTGATGTAGCCTAATGAGCAGGAATGATCTCCACAGATAATAGCCCAAAAAGAGGAAACCTCTATTGCGCGTACATCTAGCAAATGTAAAAACAGCATATCACCAAACCAGGTAAGATGTTTCCAACCCACAAGATGGCCCCCACATCCTGGTGCGCAATGATGTCATGCGCCGTAGCTCCACCCAACGTGTTTCTTCACCAGTGACGTAGTCAGCTATTATCTGCGGAGATCATTCCTGCTCATTAGGCTACATCACTCTGGAATATTTCAGAACCCAGTCCTGGAGGAAAGATCGGTGGGGAGTCCTTTACTGATGTTTATATTGGTTTTTATCTGCACAGTTTGACCGTCCCTTTTCAAGGGGGTCAATATGTTCTGGTAAGAGGCTGTGTATTTGGGTTGGTGAAGGCTCTTCCTCCTTAAACATCCATACCTACAGTGCAACCTATTGAGGCTTTACAGGTGGACTTTATCACACTTTTTCCAACTGAAGTGCACCATTTGTTTATGGCTGGGACTGTTCATTATATCCTACATTAAATTGTTATGGTTTGTTAGCATTGCACCTCTTTCATTATATTTTATATTTGATAGTTGCATGTTGAATTATTTTCTTGAAGGTGGCATCCACTCAAAACTGATGATCCACATTTGGGGGAATTTTGGTGGCTGGGACCACATAGCGGCTTGGTACAGTTCCTAGGAGTCCCAGCAATGGGATATCTCCTGTGAAAGACTTGGCCTGCAACTGCCATGGTAGTCAATGGACACCTTATCAGAGAGAAGCTTATCTTCCTCATTTGATCAAAAGAAGAATCAGGTGGCAGTGAGCATTGGGTGAGGCTTTAGACATCACAGTAAAGTTCTGATCACCAGACTCTCCAGCCAGTGGTTCCTTCAACCCCTCAATGCCCAACCATTCCTGTATTGGGAAAGCATAATTTTGAGTGACCTGACCAAAATTATATTGAATATATACAGTATAATGTATTATTAGTCATGTTTTTCTTTCATGGGCACTCCTTTTTCTTTTTATAGTTGGTACGAAAAAAAGAGGGGTAAATTTTGAACCCATCATTCCTGCTGACAAAAAGGTCCCCTCAACCTAGTCTGATCCAGACAATTTACAAATCCACAAGTCGTACTTCAGGTCTGAAAGTTCTGACACAGTTTTGTTACCGAACATTTTCAGTGTGAAAGAAATGGCTAGATCTAGCTTAGTGCATACTCTAGGGGTATTGGTTAGGTTGTGAATTAGAGGCTGGGGTTAGGATTCAGGATGTGAGTTAAAGAATAGTTTAGGAGTTAAGTTGAGTCAGGGCTAGGTTTAGGAGTTAGGTTGAATTAACACCTACGGTTACTAGTTAGATTGTAAGTTAGAAACTAGGACTTGGAGTTAGGTTTTGGGTTAGAGACTAAGGTTAGGAGTTAGTCTGTAGAGACTAGATTTAGAAGTAGGTTTATGAGTTAGAGGCTAGGGTTGGGATATGGCTTTGTACAAGGTTAGGGTTTGGAATTAGACTGAGTTCAGGGCTAGATTTAGAAGCTCAGTTAGGGCCTAAGGCTAGGAGTTGGGCTGTAAGTCAGAAGCTAGATTTTGGAGTTAGGTCATAGGTTAGAGACTAAGGTTGGGAGTTAGTCTGTAGAGACTAGATTTAGAAGTAGGTTTATGAGTTAGAGGCTAGGGTTGGGAGTTAGGCTTCATACAAGGTTAGGGTTTGGAATTAGACTGAGTTCAGGGCTATATTTAGAAGCCGAGTTAGGGCCTAAGACTAGAAGTTGGGCTGTAAGTTAGAAGCTAGATTTTGGAGTTAGGTCATAGGTTAGAGACTAGGGTTGAGAGTTAGTTTATGAATTGGGAATTAGTTTTAAAAGTAGGTTTTTGAGTTAGAGGCTAGGGTTAGGGGTTGGGTTTGGAGTTTGATTAAATTCAAGGTTAAGTTTAGGAATTAGGTTATGTTAAGGGCTAAGGCTAGGAGTTAGGTTTTAAGTTAGAAGCCAGGAGTTTGGAGCTAGCCTTTGGGTTGAAGACAAGGGTTAGGAGTTAATCTGTAGAGACTAGATTTAGAAGTAAGTTTATGGCTTTAGGCTAGGGTTTGGAGATAGGTTGCATACAAGGTTAGAGTTTGGAAGTTAGGGTTTGGAGTCAGATTGAGTTAAGGTTAGGAGTTAGGTTATGAGTTAGAAGCTAGGGTTTGGAGTTAGGTTGTAGGTTAGAGAATAGGTCTGTTCATTGGAGATTAGCTTTAAAAGTAAGTTTGTGAGTTACAGGCTAGGGTTTGGAGTTGGGTTCAGTACAAGGCTAGGGTTTGGAGTTGGGTTCAGTACTAGGCTAGGGTTTGGAGTTGGGTTCAGTACAAGGCTAGGGTTTGGAGTTGGGTGCAGTACAAGGCTAGGGTTTGGAGTTAGATTGAATTTAGGGCTAGGTTTAGAATTTAGGTTAGGGGCTAAGGCTGGGAGTTAGGTTGTATGTTAGAAACCAGGGTTTTGAGTTAGGTTGTAAGTTAGAAGCTAGGGTTTGGAGTTAGGTTGTAGGTTGGAGACTAGGGTTAGGCGTTAGTCTGTGAATTGGAGATCTGGTTTAAAAGTAAGTTTGTGAGTTATAGGCTCAAGTTAGGACTTGCGTTGTGACTAGGAGTAATAGTTGGCTTGTGAGTTGGAGTCTGGAGTTGAAGTTAGTTTGAACTAGAGGCTAGGGTAGGACTTTGCTTGTGAATAACAGGCAATGGTTGGGTTATGAGTTGGAGGCTAGGAAAGGGGTTTAGGTTGTGTGTTAAAGGCTACAGTTAGGAATTTTGTTCTGAGTTAGAAGCTAGGGATGGGACGTATGTGATACAGAGGTCGAAAACATATATTCAGGAGGGTAAACTTCACCTGGATCTCAGCCAAGGATATACCACACCATAACATCTCTACAGAATTTTGTTTATTTCTGATCATAAAACACCAAAGTGATTTTGTTATTTTGGTTGACTAAAGGGGTCAAGTTCCTACACCACTAGCAAGCCTCATCCACAAGGTGCTGACCCTACCTTGTGGGGTTGGCACCTTGGTATGGCTTTTGTGGCCAGCAAGTACAGAGTATTTGTTAACAAATGCCCTTAAGTACCCTATGGACATCAACAGATGACACTTGTCAGGGAAGGTGGCCCTTCAAAAACATTTTTGAAGCTATATCAAGATGTTCCTAATGGCCTCATGGTGGGCCAATTATGATGACTGACGGTGGGAACTGAAGGCAGTTGCTTTGGGCATCACCTATCATTTTGTAAGTCCACAGGCTAAATTTTATCAATGTTCTTCACAATTTTAAATGTATATAAATATATAAAAATTTGATAATGTTTTTATTTTTAATCTTTTATACTGTTTTTGATCACAAAGAACTCAAGAATGGAAGGAGGGGATAAAATGTATTTGGCTTAGGGGATAAAATGTATCTTACACACAACCTTCCCCCATGGGCCAAGCTACAGGGTAGCCATTGCTACCTATACACAATCCTGCATCGTTACTCCTAATTAAAGTTAACCCCTATAAACAGTGTGACCTGGGGGCACAGTTGTATCAACAATCGAAATTTTTATTTAGAAACTTGAGCCTTCCTTTAAGACATTTCTTTGTTAGCCACTGGTTCCTGTAAATGCTAAATTGCTTAGGATTTTAGGTTTAAAATATTTTTATTAAATTAAAGATTCCTTCTTGTTTAGATTTTTTTTGTATATTTTTGCAAGCATCTTTTACTACATGCTACAACAGATAGAAACTTGAGCCTTCCTTTAAGACATTTCTTTGTTAGCCACTGGTTCCTGTAAATGCTAAATTGCTTAGGATTTTAGGTTTAAAATATTTTTATTAAATTAAAGATTCCTTCTTGTTTAGATTTTTTTTGTATATTTTTGCAAGCATCTTTTACTACATGCTACAACAGATACAAGACATGCAACAGAGTAAAGTGTAAAGTGGTGGTACAGCCTGATGTAAAAACATTTTAGCCAACTTGGCTCACCCAAGTGTGATATATCAGGTTTGTGTGGATACTGGCACAAGGGTGTCACTTGCTTAGTTCCTCCAACTCCTAGGAACTCGTGGTGAGGTCTCTGTGCCTTAATTACCAACTCTTTCTTTTCCCTTGGATTTTGTAATTTATGGTACATAGGATAATGCATTATGAGGACAAGTCTCTTGTTTGGTTCTGTACTGGTTGAGGGGCAGAGCCAGCTGTGCACTCATAAGGTAATATCTTGCAGATATAAATCTCATGTCCAATCAGTTTCGCACAAAAAAACCCCCAAAAAATAAATTGTGGAGTGGACTCAAACCACTATTACGTTCTTTGAATATATTTTATTTAAAAAACATGTTATATGTGGGTCTCATCTATAAATAGTGATGAAACGTGTGTTCTCAATCAGATTCCAGCTGACGTTGTTCTAAAATCACGGGCAACTGACTGCTTGACATGGCAACAAAGCAACTTTCACTCCTCTCCATTTTTTCAAAAAGTATAAATCTATTCATTTTGCGTCAACTTCTTGTGTCAGCAAGATTGCAAGGAGAACCAGATGTTTTGGTACTGAAGATCTTCATTAGTGGTCCAAAGATGTGCTTGAGATCTTTGTGGGTGGTTCCAAAGTGTGCTTAAAATCCTCATGGCTGACTCCAAGGTGTTTCAACTGATAGATTCAGTCTTTCTGGTGTGATCTGGGTCTTCGTCTAGGTCTCCTATCGATCGAATGGCTTCTGGTAGAGCTCCAGTAAGTGCCCATATAAAAGGTCCAAGTTTCTTAATCTGGCTCAGTTTCAAAGACCAACAGTTGTCCTCCAAGCTTTCTTGGAAAGGGGAGCACCCTCCTTAACGCTGCTTGGGTCGGTTGAGTCAAAAGTGCATTTACAGGTCCCCACCACCTACTGTGGATTTCTGGAAAAGCAATGTAACAACTTCAATGGTGTATGAAGCTTTTGGTGGGTCACCAGAGTGGACTTCTGAGTAAACCGTCTTCCACACTCCCCACAGGTAAATGGTTTTTCCCCCCGGTGGATCCTCTGGTGGATAACTAACGTTGACTTCTGTGTGAAGCTCTTCCCGCACTCAACACACATAAAGGGCCGTTCTCCTGTATGGGTCCTCCGGTGGACAACTAGGTCTGACTTCTGTGTGAAACTTTTGCCGCACTCGTTGCAGGAATAAGGCCTCTCGCCTGTGTGAGTTCTTTGGTGAATGACGAGCACAGACTTTTGGATGAACCCTTTGCCACAGTCGGAACATGTAAAAGTTGTCTTGGCCCTGTGGATCCTCCGATGGACAGCAAGATCGGACTTCTGCTGGAAACATTTCCCACAGTCCATGCATGTCAGTGGCTTGTCTTCTGCGTGCGTCTTCTTGTGGGCGATGAGTTCTGAATTCTGCGCATAGCCTTCCCCACACGCTGCACACACAAATGGCTTCCCTCCTGTGTGAACCCTCATGTGCTCCAGAAGAGTGGCTTTGCGTGTGAAACGTTTATGACACTCAGAGCAGGGAAATGGCTTTTCGCCCGTGTGAATTCTCTGATGCCGGATAAGGCTCGACTTCCTGGTGAAACATTTACTACACTGGTAGCATGGAAATAACCTGTCACCGCTGTATGCTGTGTCAGGGGTGGTAGCATCACCACTGTCGGAAAACCATTCTTCAGGGTTGGAGGGTTCCTCTGGAGAGTCTTCTACAAGCTCATTGTCGTCCTCCTCCATGTCACAGTCTAGTGGTGAAACCAAAGAGACAGTCACATGGAGATAAAATGTCTACCTGTCATGTAGCTAGGGATCTGTGACATTGGTTAAGCTGGCTACAGTTGGCTGGATGACTCTCCAAGAATAAACTGTGGTGGGATATCCCTTTGTCCTTGAGCACTCCCCCACCTCAATGTTCTTTCTGACCCCCACATCAATGTTTTTCCTGGCTAGGTAGATTGGTGTAAACAGGTGCCCAATTTGATGACATTCTTCCAATCTGGCCATATTTAGCAAGATCAGATCTTAATCTAATGGTTATGGGACACCTTCAGACAGTCTGTTTTCAGGGATTAGAAAGATAAGCTGTCTTTGATTAAACAGAGTGAAGCCACACCTTCTGAACTGCTCTCCATTGCAGGATGGGTACAACATATAGCCTATAGTGCTGTTTATTTAGCCTTTTTGAGAAATGATGCATGGCCTAAGGTGGTAGACCTTAACAACATTGGTTTGTGTTTATGCAAGTTATTTGCTAATTTTTTGATAGTGCCAAGGTCCTCGACACCCCAGCTCTTCTGCGATTTGACCTATTTCGAACACATTTTGGCCCACACACAAGTCTTAGTCCAATCTTAGTGACATTTGTCTGTAAATTTGGTCTCCAGTGTTGTTAAGGTTTTTTCAGCAAAGGCATGCCAATAGACAAGATGGCTCGTCTGGACGGACTTTTGTGCACAGGCTAATACACGTTCCCTCTCCTGCTTGCAGAAATTGGGTACATACTCATGCGCACGTGCATATGTGCGCACACATTGTTGCTCGTACCTGGTTTGCGCCAAATGGGCTATTTAAGCTGGGCTAGTGCTCAGGATCAGTTCTGCTTTGTCTTCAGCCTCCTGTGTATCCTGTGTTCCTTTGTCCTGATTCCAGTTGCTGGCCCAGATTGTCCTGACTACCCCCTGAACTCTGCTTGCACTGATCGCGGCTTGTCCACTGACCTCTGATTCTGTCTGTTCTATTGGTTTCTGCTTCAGTGATCGGCTTCCACACCCGCCTTGTACCTAGACCACGCTTACGCCTGTGCCCTGTACCTGGTCTGCCTGACTCTGCTACTTTGCCTGCTGCCACTGGTACCTGCCTACCACTCTGCTGTTCCTGCCATCTCAGCTGCCTGCTGTCGCCAGTACCAGTCTTCTTCCGTCTGTGCCCAGCTGCTTGCCAATCTGCCTGATTTACTGAAGACCCCTGACGACTTCACCTGCCCAGCGCGACACCTGCTCTGCTGATAACAAGACTTACAGGCACTCGTGTGCCTTCTGTTTACTCTACCAGAGGCCCTGAGTCAGAGGTATAAGAGAAGCCTTTCTCATCATATCAGGCTCTGCTACCAGGTACGTGATAGGTTTAGTCATTTGTGGGTCTTCAAAATGCCCCTGACGACGTCACTCTATGATGAAACGTGCAGGGCAGGGCTTATGTCATGTGTGCCGTCATCACGCAGAAGTGCCATGGCCTGCTATTGTGGTCCCGATGTGATGTTTTTAGATATGAATATCAATTTCATACCTGTGTAAGTGCAAACTTTCTGTTTTTAATACATTTAAATTGGGATTACTACACTAGGAATTGTTTTTATGCCTTCAATGAGGAGCGCATTTAGTGTAATTATTTGAAGACGATGCATTTGGGAGACCGTGATGTATGAGTGTGGGAAGCCTTAGTGAGTACTGTTTCAAAGGCGTTGTTCAACCACTCAAATCCTTTGAGGGTCTATACCATCTGGTAAGCATTTTGGCTCATTCACTATTGGTGTCGTATGGAATATTCCATGTACAGTGATCATTTTGGGACTTTTCTCTACCTTTAAGTTTGGGGGGTTTTTCTTGCACTTTTTAATGGGACTATTTTGAATGGACATATTCTGAATCCTATTTGTATTTCACTGATTGGAATTAATGTTAATTTTATATATGGTTTATTTTGCATATTTCATTTATTTATTTCAGGTACTTATATAGCACCCTCAATTTACGCAGCGCTTTTACATATATATTGTACATTCACATCAGTCCCTATCACTCAAGGGGCATACAACCTAAGATCCCTAACTCACATTCATACATACACATACTGTACTAGGGCCAATTTAGACAGGATCCAATGAACCTACCAGCATGTCTTTGGAGTGTGGGAGGAAACCGGAGTACCCGGAGAAAACCCACGCAGGCACAGGGAGAACATGCAAACTCCAGGCAGGTGGTGCCGTGGTTGGGATTTGAACCAATGACCCCAGTACTGCCAGGCGGAAGTGCTAACCATTTAGCCACTGTGATGTCTGATATATGTTTAGTGCTGAATTTATTTCTGAAGTTAAGTTATGAAGTGTGTGCCTTTATGAAGCCTTTGTTGGCTGGCTATTAGGTGAGGCTATTCAACTGAACAAATGTGTTGTCAGTGATTTAAAAAACTACACCTTTGTCAGATTTCCTTTGGCAACAGATGGATACTTGTCTGCTCTGGCCATCTTTTGTCTTGCTAATAGCTGGGTTTGGGGTTGAGGACATTTGGATGACCAATCCCAATTTGCCTACTCAAATGTGTCCTGTCTAAATGTTACATTTGTAGACCAAACGTCTAAATCTCATAATGGTGCTTGCATTGGCTGATCGTCTCGACCATCAACATTTCTCAAGTAAGATTTTGTTGACTGAGTGGCACACAGCACTCCAGTATGGTAACCCATTCTGATCTACATACCTGGCACATTGGCAAAAGCCTAATAAAGTCTAATAAAGTTGATGGCTTCTGATTATAAACCTGATAAAGTCTAATAAAGTTGATGACTTCTGATTATAAACCTAATAAAGTTTAATAAAGTTGATGGCTTCTGATTATAAACTTAATAAAGTCTAATGAGGTTGATGGCTTCTGATTATAAACCTAATAAAGTCGATGGCTTCTGATTATAAACCTAATAAAAATCTAATAAAGTTGATGGCTTCTGATTATAAACCTGATAAAGTCGATGGCTTCTGATTATAAACCTAATAAAAATCTAATAAAGATGATGGCTTCTGATTATAAACCTAATAAAAATCTAATAAAGATGATGGCTTCTGATTATAAACCTAATAAAAATCTAATAAAGTCGATGGCTTCTGATTATAAACCTAATAAAGTCTAATAAAGTTGATGGCTTCTGATTATAGACCTAATAAAAATCTAATAAAGTTGATGGCTTCTGATTATAAACCTGATAAAGTCTAATGAGGTTGATGGCTTCTGATTATAAACCTAATAAAGTCTAATAAAGTTGATGGCTTCTGATTATAAACCTAATAAAGTTGATGGCTTCTGATTATAAACCTAATAAAGTCTAATAAAGTTGATGGTTTCTGATTATAAACCTAATAAAGTCTAATGAGGTTGATGGCTTTTGATTATAAACCTGAAAAAGTCTAATTCTCAAGGTCCTACCTTTTCCCAGAGGTTATGTTACTCCATGTGCTGGCATCCATCTTGGATTTATGCTGAGCATGGTGGGAGGCTTTTATGCCTTCAGGTCTCTGAGGTCCATCCCCCAGAGGGGTGTGGCTGAGTACATATAAGCCTGTGATCCGCACATGCTCTTTGCACTTGTGTCTTGTGTCTTTGTCTTGCTACAGCTCTGTGTATATGCTCGTGACTCTTCTGGTATTTGACTCGGCTTGTGACTAGACCATTCTCTGTGTTTTCCTTCGATCTGACCTTCCGTTGCTGAACCCGGCCCGTGACCTGTGATTCTCTGTCTACTGTTCTGTACTGTTTTGTCCCGTTGTTGTTGACCCAGCTTGCCTGACTACGCTATTGTCATTCTCACCAGCTACACGCCATTGGCGGCGGCCATTACCGCAGCCGGGGTGTCTCGGGGGCCGCGACCTGGTTCCTGGCTGCGTCAAGTCCATCCCCACCATCAGGGGCCCTGGTGAAGGGCAGCCTGGGACTTAGACTCCGCGCCCTGAGGGACTTCGGTCTGTTGGTGGTGGTTGTCGTTAGCCAGTGCGTTACCCTGCCACTAGGCCTACCTGTCCGTTCCAAAGCCCTGCCCTGACACTAATAAAGTTGATGGCTTCTGATTGAAAACCTAATAAACTCTAATAAAGCCCCTCATGTTCTGCATTGTATTGGTATTGTTCTGTCACATGTTCTGTCCCCCTTTGTAATGTACAGCGCTGAGCGAACTATTGGCGCTTTATGAATACTGTATAATAATAATAATAATAATTAAGGTGATGGCTTTTGATTATAAACCTGATAAAGTCTAATAAAGTTGATGGCTTCTGATTATAAACCAAATAAAGTCTAATAAAGTTGATGGTTTCTGATTATAAACCTAATAAAGTCTAATAAAGTTGATGGATTCTGATTATAAACCTAATAAACTCTAATAAAGTAGATGGTTTCTGATTATGAACCTAATAAAGTCTAATAAAGTCGATGGCTTCTGATTATAAACCTAATAAAGTCTAATGAGGTTGATGGCTTCTGATAATAAACCTGATAAAGTATAATAAAGTTAATGGCTTCTGATTATAAATCTAATAAAGTCTAATAAAGTTGATGACTTCTGATTATAAACCTAATAAAGTCTAATGAGGTTGATGGCTTCTGATTATAAACCTAATAAAGTCTAATGAGGTTGATGGCTTCTGATTATAAACCTAATAAAGTCGATGGCTTCTGATTATAAACCTAATAAAGTCTAATAAAGTTGATGACTTCTGATTATAAACCTAATAAAGTCTAATAAAGTTGATGGTTTCTGATTATAAACCTATTAAAAAATCTAATAAAGTTGATGGCTTCTGATTATAAACCTACTAAAGTCTAATAAAGTTGATGGCTTCTGATTATAAACCTGATAAAGTCTAATGAGGTTGATGGCTTCTGATTATAAACCTAATAAAAATCTAATAAAGTTGATGACGTCTGATTATAAACCTAATAAAAATCTAATAAAGTCGATGGCTTCTGATTATAAACCTAATAAAGTCTAATAAAGTTGATGGCCTCTGATTATAAACCTAATAAACTCTAATAAAGTTGATGGTTTCTGATTATAAACCTAATAAAGTCTAATAAAGTTGATGGCTTCTGGTTATAAACCTAAAAAAGTCTAATGAGGTTGATGGCTTCTGATTACAAACCTAATAAAAATCTAATAAAGTCGATGGCTTCTGATTATAAACCTAATAAAGTCTAATAAAGTTGATGGCCTCTGATTATAAACCTAATAAACTCTAATAAAGTTGATGGTTTCTGATTATAAACCTAATAAAGTCTAATGAAGTTGATGGCTTCTGGTTATAAACCTAAAAAAGTCTAATGAGGTTGATGGCTTCTGATTACAAACCTAATAAAAATCTAATAAAATTGATGGCTTCTGATTATAAACCTAACAAAGTCTAATAAAGTTGATGGTTTCTGATTATAAACCTAATAAAGTCTAATAAAGTTGATGGCTTCTGATTATAAACCTAATAAACTCTAATAAAGTTGATGGCTTCTGATTATAAACCTAATAAACTCTAATAAAGTTGATGGTTTCTGATTATAAACCTAATAAAGTCTAATGAGGTTGATGGCTTCTGATTATAAACCTAATAAAGTCTAATAAAGTTGATGACTTCTGATTATAAACCTAATAAAGTTTAATAAAGTTGATGGCTTCTGATTATAAACTTAATAAAGTCTAATGAGGTTGATGGCTTCTGATTATAAACCTAAGAAAGTCGATGGCTTCTGATTATAAACCTAATAAAAATCTAATAAAGTTGATGGCTTCTGATTATAAACCTGATAAAGTCGATGGCTTCTGATTATAAACCTAATAAAAATCTCATAAAGATGATGGCTTCTGATTATAAACCTAATAAAAATCTAATAAAGTCGATGGCTTCTGATTATAAACCTAATAAAAATCTAATAAAGTCGATGGCTTCTGATTATAAACCTAATAAAGTCTAATAAAGTTGATGGCTTCTGATTTTAAACCTAATAAAGTTGACGGCTTCTGATTATAAACCTAATAAAGTCTAATAAAGTTGATGGTTTCTGATTATAAACCTAATAAAGTCTAATGAGATTAATGGGTTTTGATTATAAACCTGAAAAAGTCTAATAAAGTTGATGGCTTCTGATTATAAACCTAATAAACACTAATAAAGACCCTCATGTTCTGCATTGTATTGGTATTGTTCTGTCACATGTTCTGTCCCCCTTTGTAATGTACAGCGCTGAGCGAACTATTGGCGCTTTATAAATACTGTATAATAATAATAATAATAATAAAAAAGGTGATGGCTTCTGATTATAAACCTAATAAAGTCTAATAAAGTAGATGGTTTCTGATTATAAACCTAATAAAGTCTAATAAAGTTGATGGCTTCTGATTATAAACCTAATAAACTCTAATAAAATAGATGGTTTCTGATTCTAAACCTAATAAAGTCTAATAAAGTTGATGGCTTTTGGTTATAAAACTAATAAAGTCTAATGAGATTGATGGCTTCTGATTATAAACCTGATAAAGTATAATAAAGTTAATGGCTTCTGATTATAAATCTAATAAAGTCTAATAAAGTTGATGACTTCTGATTATAAACCTAATAAAGTCTAATGAGGTTGATGGCTTCTGATTATAAACCTAATAAAGTCTAATGAGGTTGATGGCTTCTGATTATAAACCTAATAAAGTCGATGGCTTCTGATTATAAACCTAATAAAGTTGATGACTTCTGATTATAAACCTAATAAAATCTAATAAAGTTGATGGTTTCTAAATATAAACCTATTAAAAAATCTAATAAAGTTGATGGCTTCTGATTATAAACCTACTAAAGTCTAATAAAGTTGATGGCTTCTGATTATAAACCTGATAAAGTCTAATGAGGTTGATGGCTTCTGATTATAAACCTAATAAAAATCTAATAAAGTTGATGACTTCTGATTATAAACCTAATAAATATCTAATAAAGTCGATGGCTTCTGATTATAAACCTAATAAATTCTAATAAAGTTGATGGTTTCTGATTATAAACCTAATAAAGTCTAATAAAGTTGATGGCTTCTGGTTATAAACCTAATAAAGTCTAATGAGGTTGATGGCTTCTGATTATAAACCTAATAAAAATCTAGTAAAGTTGATGGCTTCTGATTATAAACCTAACAAAGTCTAATAAAGTTGATGGCTTCTGATTATAAACCTAATAAAAATCTAATAAAGTTGATGGCTTCTGATTATAAACCTGATAAAGTCTAATGAGGTTGATGGTTTCTGATTATAAACCTAATAAAGTCTAATGAGGTTGATGGCTTTTGATTATAAACCTGAAAAAGTCTAATAAAGTTGATGGCTTCTGATTATAAACCTAATAAAGTTGATGGCTTCTGATTATAAACCTAATAAAGTCTAATAAAGTTGATGGTTTCTGATTATAAACCTAATAAAGTCTAATGAGGTTGATGGCTTTTGATTATAAACCTGAAAAAGTCTAATAAAGTTGATGGCTTCTGATTATAAACCTAATAAACTCTAATAAAGCCCCTCATGTTCTGCATTGTATTGGTATTGTTCTGTCACATGTTCTGTCCCCCTTTGTAATGTACAGTGCTGAGCGAACTATTGGCGCTTTATAAATACTGTATAATAATAATAATAATAATAAAAAAGGTGATGGCTTTTGATTATAAACCTGATAAAGTCTAATAAAGTTGATGGCTTCTGATTATAAACCTAATAAAGTCTAATAAAGTTGATGGTTTCTGATTATAAACCTAATAAAGTCTAATAAAGTTGATGGCTTCTGATTATAAACCTAATAAACTCTAATAAAGTAGATGGTTTCTGATTATAAACCTAATAAAGTCTAATAAAGTTGATGGCTTCTGGTTATAAACCTAATAAAGTCTAATGAGATTGATGGCTTCTGATTATAAACCTGATAAAGTATAATAAAGTTAATGGCTTCTGATTATAAACCTAATAAAGTCTAATAAAGTTGATGACTTCTGATTATAAACCTAATAAAGTCTAATAAAGTTGATGGTTTCTGATTATAAACCTATTAAAAAATCTAATAAAGTTGATGGCTTCTGATTATAAACCTACTAAAGTCTAATAAAGTTGATGGCTTCTGATTATAAACCTGATAAAGTCTAATGAGGTTGATGGCTTCTGATTATAAACCTAATAAAAATCTAATAAAGTTGATGACTTCTGATTATAAACCTAATAAAAATCTAATAAAGTCGATGGCTTCTGAATATAAACCTAATAAAGTCTAATAAAGTTGATGGCTTCTGATTATAAACCTAATAAACTCTAATAAAGTTGATGGTTTCTGATTAGAAACCTAATAAAGTCTGATAAAGTTGATGGCTTCTGGTTATAAACCTGATAAAGTCTAATGAGGTTGATGGCTTCTGATTATAAACCTAATAAAGTCTAATAAAGTTGATGGCTTCTGGTTATAAACCTAATAAAGTCTAATGAGGTTGATGGCTTCTGATTATAAACCTAATAAAGTCTAATGAGGTTGATGGCTTCTGATTATAAACCTAATAAAGTCTAATAAAATTGATGACTTCTGATTATAAACCTAATAAAGTTTAATAAAGTTGATGGCTTCTGATTATAAACTTAATAAAGTCTAAAGAGGTTGATGGCTTCTGATTATAAACCTAATAAAGTCGATGGCTTCTGATTATAAACCTAATAAAAATCTAATAAAGTTGATGGCTTCTGATTATAAACCTGATAAAGTCGATGGCTTCTGATTATAAACCTAATAAAGATGATGGCTTCTGATTATAAACCTAATCTAAATCTAATCGATGGCTTCTGTTTATAAACCTAATAAAAATCTAATAAAGTCGATGGCTTCTGACTATAAACCTAATAAAGTCTAATAAAGTTGATGGCTTCTGATTATAAACATAATAAAAATCTAATAAAGTTGATCTCTTCTGATTATAAACCTGATAAAGTCTAATGAGGTTGATGGCTTTTGATTATAAACCTGAAAAAGTCTAGTAAAGTTGATGGCTTCTGATTATAAACCTAATAAACTCTAATAAAGCCCCTCATGTTCTGCATTGTATTGGTATTGTTCTGTCACATGTTCTGTCCCCCTCTGTAATGTACAGCGCTGAGCGAACTATTGGCGTTTTATAAATACTGTATAATAATAATAATAATAAAGGTGATGGCTTTTGATTATAAACCTGATAAAGTCTAATAAAGTTGATTGCTTCTGATTATAAACCTAATAAAGTCTAATAAAGTTGATGGTTTCTGATTATAAACCTAATAAAGTCTAATAAAGTTGATGGTTTCTGATTATAAACCTAATAAAGTCTAATAAAGTTGATGGCTTCTGATTATAAACCTGATAAAGTCTAATGAGGTTGATGGCTTCTGATTATAAACCTAATAAAAATATAATAAAGTTGATGACTTCTGATTATAAACCTAATAAAGTCTAATAAAGTTGATGGTTTCTGATTATAAACCTAATAAAGTCTAATAAAGTTGATGGCTTCTGATTATAAACCTAATAAACTCTAATAAAGTTGATGGCTTCTGATTATAAACCTAATAAAGTCTAATAAAGTTGATGGCTTCTGGTTATAAACCTAATAAAGTCTAATGAGGTTGATGGCTTCTGATTATAAACCTAATAAAGTCTAATAAAGTTGATGACTTCTGATTCTAAACCTAATAAAGTCTAATAAAGTTGATGGCTTCTGGTTATAAACCTAATAAAGTCTAATGAGGTTGATGGCTTCTGATTATAAACCTGATAAAGTATAATAAAGTTAATGGCTTCTGATTATAAATCTAATAAAGTCTAATAAAGTTGATGACTTCTGATTATAAACCTATAAAGTCTAATGAGGTTGATGGCTTCTGATTATAAACCTAATAAAGTCTAATGAGGTTGATGGCTTCTGATTATAAACCTAATAAAGTCTAATGAGGTTGATGGCTTCTGATTATAAACCTAATAAAGTCTAATGAGGTTGATGGCTTCTGATTATAAACCCAATAAAGTCTAATTAAGTTGATGACTTCTGTTTCTAAACCTAATAAAGTCTAAGAAAGTTGATGGCTTCTGGTTATAAACCTAATAAAGTCTAATGAGGTTGATGGCTTCTGATTATAAACCTGATAAAGTATAATAAAGTTAATGGCTTCTGATTATAAATCTAATAAAGTCTAATAAAGTTGATGACTTCTGATTATAAACCTATAAAGTCTAATGAGGTTGATGGCTTCTGATTATAAACCTAATAAAGTCTAATGAGGTTGATGGCTTCTGATTATAAACCTAATAAAGTCGATGGCTTCTGATTATAAACCTAATAAAGTCTAATAAAGTTGATGACTTCTGATTATAAACCTAATAAGGTCTAATAAAGTTGATGGTTTCTGATTATAAACCTATTAAAAAATCTAATAAAGTTGATGGCTTCTGATTATAAACCTACTAAAGTCTAATAAAGTTGATGGCTTCTGATTATAAACCTGATAAAGTCTAATAAGGTTGATGGCTTCTGATTATAAACCTAATAAAAATCTAATAAATTTGATGACTTCTGATTATAAACCTAATAAAAATCTAATAAAGTCGATGGCTTCTGATTATAAACCTAATAAAGTCTAATAAAGTTGATGGCTTCTGATTATAAACCTAATAAACTCTAATAAAGTTGATGGTTTCTGATTATAAACCTAATATAAATCTAGTAAAGTTGATGGCTTCTGATTATAAACCGAATAAAGTCTAATAAAGTTGATGGTTTCTGATTATAAACCTAATAAAGTCTAATAAAGTTGATGGCTTCTGATTATAAACCTAATAAAGTCTAATAAAGTTGATGGCTTCTGGTTATAAACCTAATAAAGTCTAATGAGGTTGATGGCTTCTGATTATAAACCTAATAAAAAACTAATAAAGTTGATGACTTCTGATTATAAACCTAATAAAAATCTAATAAAGTCGATGGCCTCTGATTATAAACCTAATAAAGTCTAAAAAGTTGATGGTTTCTGATTATAAACCTAATAAAGTCTAATAAAGTTGATGGCTTCTGATTATAAACCTAATAAACTCTAATAAAGTTGATAGTTTCTGATTATAAACCTAATAAAGTCTAATAAAGTTGATGGCTTCTGGTTATAAACCTAATAAAGTCTATTGACGTTGATGGCTTCTGATTATAAACCTGATAAAGTATAATAAAGTTAATGGCTTCTGATTATAAATCTAATAAAGTCTAATAAAGTTGATGACTTCTGATTATAAACCTAATAAAGTCTAACGAGGTTGATGGCTTCTGATTATAAACCTAATAAAGTCTAATGAGGTTGATGGCTTCTGATTATAAACCTAATAAAGTCTAATAAAGTTGATGGCTTCTGATTATAAACTTAATAAAGTCTAAAGAGGTTGATGGCTTCTGATTATAAACCTAATAAAGTCGATGACTTCTGATTATAAACCTAATAAAAATCTAATAAAGTTGATGGCTTCTGATTATAAACCTGATAAAGTCGATGGCTTCTGATTATAAACCTAATAAAAATCTAATAAAGTTGATGGCTTCTGATTATAAACCTGATAAAGTCGATGGCTTCTGATTATAAACCTAATAAAAATCTAATAAAGATGATGGCTTCTGATTATAAACCTAATAAAAATCTAATAAAGTCGATGGCTTCTGATTATAAACCTAATAAAAATCTAATAAAGTCGATGGCTTCTGAATATAAACCTAATAAAGTCTAATAAAGTTGATGCCTTCTGATTATAAACCTAAAAAAAATCTAATAAAGTTGATGGCTTCTGATTATAAACCTGATAAAGTCTAATGAGGTTGATGGCTTTTGATTATAAACCTGAAAAAGTCTAATAAAGTTGATGGCTTCTGATTATAAACCTAATAAACTCTAATAAAGCCCCTCATGTTCTGCATTGTATTGATATTGTTCTGTCACATGTTCTGTCCCCCTCTGTAATATACAGTGCTGAGCGAACTATTGGCGCTTTATAAATACTGTATAATAATAATAATAATAATAATAAAGGTGATGGCTTTTGATTATAAACCTGATAAAGTCTAATAAAGTTGATGGCATCTGATTATAAACCTAATAAACTCTAATAAAGTTGATGGTTTCTGATTATAAACCTAATAAAGTCTAATAAAGTTGATGACTTCTGATTATAAACCTAATAAAGTTTAATAAAGTTTATGGCTTCTGATTATAAACTTAATAAAGTCTAAAGAGGTTGATGGCTTCTGATTATAAACCTAATAAAGTCGATGGCTTCTGATTATAAACCTAATAAAAATCTAATAAAGTTGATGGCTTCTGATTATAAATTTGATAAAGTCGATGGCTTCTGGATATAAACCTAATAAAAATCTAATAAAGATGATGGCTTCTGATTATAAACCTAATAAAAATCTAATAAAGTCGATGGCTTCTGATTATAAACCTAATAAAAATCTAATAAAGTCGATGGCTTCTGATTATAAACCTAATAAAATCTAATAAAGTTGATGGCTTCTGATTATAAACCTGATAAAGTCTAATGAGGTTGATGGCTTTTGATTATAAACCTGAAAAAGTTTAATAAAGTTGATGGCTTCTGATTATAAACCTAATAAACTCTAATAAAGCCCCTCATGTTCTGCATTGTATTGGTATTGTTCTGTCACATGTTCTGTCCCCCTCTGTAATGTACAGCACTGAGCGAACTATTGGCGCTTTATAAATACTGTATGATAATAATAATAATAATAATAATAAAAAAGGTGATGGCTTTTGATTATAAACCTGATAAAGTCTAATAAAGTTGATGGCTTCTGATTATAAACCTAATAAAGTCTAATAAAGTTGATGGTTTCTGATTATAAACCTAATAAAGTCTAATAAAGTTGATGGCTTCTGATTATAAACCTAATAAACTCTAATAAAGTAGATGGTTTCTGATTATATACCTAATAAAGTCTAATGAGGTTGATGGCTTCTGATTATAAACCTAATAAAGTCTAATGAGGTTGATGGCTTCTGATTATAAACCTAATAAAGTCTAATAAAGTTGATGACTTCTGATTATAAACCTAATAAAGTCTAATAAAGTTGATGGTTTCTGATTATAAACCTATTAAAAAATCTAATAAAGTTGATGGCTTCTGATTATAAACCTAATAAAGTCTAATAAAGTTGATGGCTTCTGATTATAAACCTGATAAAGTCTAATGAGGTTGATGGCTTCTGATTATAAACCTAATAAAAATATAATAAAGTTGATGACTTCTGATTATAAACCTAATAAAGTCTAATAAAGTTGATGGTTTCTGATTATAAACCTAATAAAGTCTAATAAAGTTGATGGCTTCTGATTATAAACCTAATAAACTCTAATAAAGTTGATGGCTTCTGATTATAAACCTAATAAAGTCTAATAAAGTTGATGGCTTCTGGTTATAAACCTAATAAAGTCTAATGAGGTTGATGGCTTCTGATTATAAATCTAATAAAAATCTAATAAAGTTGATGACTTCTGATTATAAACCTAATAAAAATCTAATAAAGTCGATGGCTTCTGATTATAAACCTAATAAAGTCTAATAAAGTTGATGGTTTCTGATTATAAACCTAATAAAGTCTAATAGAGTTGATGGCTTCTGATTATAAACCTAATAAAAATCTAATAAAGTTGATGGCTTCTGATTATAAACCTAATAAAAATCGAATAAAGTCGATGGCTTCTTATTATAAACCTAATAAAAATCTAATAAAGTCGATGGCTTCTGATTATAAATCTAATAAAAATCTAATAAAGTTGATGGTTTCTGATTATAAACCTAATAAAGTCTAATAAAGTTGATGGCTTCTGGTTATAAACCTAATAAAGTCTAATGAGGTTGATGGCTTCTGGTTATAAACCTAATAAAAATCTAATAAAGTTGATGACTTCTGATTATAAACCTAATAAAAATCTAATAAAGTCGATGGCTTCTGATTATAAACCTAATAAAGTCTAATAAAGTTGATGGTTTCTGATTATAAACCTAATAAAGTCTAATAGAGTTGATGGCTTCTGATTATAAACCTAATAAACTCTAATAAAGTTGATGGTTTCTGATTATAAATCTAATAAAGTCTAATAAAGTTGATGACTTCTGATTATAAACCTAATAAAGTCTAATAAAGTTGATGGCTTCTGATTATAAACCTAATAAACTCTAATAAAGGTGATGCCTTTTGATTATAAACCTGATAAAGTCTAATAAAGTTGATGGCTTCTGATTATAAACCTACTAAAGTCTAATAAAGTGGATGGCTTCTGATTGTAAACCTGATACAGTCTAATGAGGTTGATGGCTTCTGATTATAAACCTAATAAAAATCTAATAAACTTGATGACTTCTGATTATAAACCTAATAAAAATCTAATAAAGTCGATGGCTTCTGATTATAAACCTAATAAAGTCTAATAAAGTTGATGGCTTCTGATTATAAACCTAATTAAAATCTAATAAAGTTGATGGCTTCTGATTATAAACCTGATGAAGTCTAATGAGGTTTATGACTTCTAATTATAAACCTAATAAAGTCTAATAAAGTTGATGGCTTCTGATTATAAACCTAATAAAGTTGACGGCTTCTGATTATAAACCTAATAAAGTCTAATACAGTTGATGGCTTCTGATTATAAACCTAATAAAGTTGACGGCTTCTGATTATGAACCTAATAAAGTCTAATAAAGTTGATGGTTTCTGATTATAAACCTAATAAAGTCTAATGAGGTTGATGGCTTTTGATTATAAACCTGATAAAGTCTAATAAAGTTGATGGCTTCTGATTATAAACGTAATAAAGTCTAATAAAGTTGATGGCTTCTGATTATAAACCTAATAAAGTTGACGGCTTCTGATTATAAACCTAATAAAAATCTAATAAAGTCGATGGCTTCTGATTTTAAACCTCATAAAGTCTAATAGAGTTGATGGCTTCTGATTATAAACCTAATAAAGTCTAATAAAGTTGATGGCTTCTGATTATAAACCTAATAAAGTCTAATAAAGTTGATGGCTTATGATTATAAACCTAATAAAGTCTAATAAAGTTATTGACTTCTGATTATAAACCTAATAAAGTCTAATAAAGTTGATGACTTCTCATTATAAACTTAATAAAGTCTAATAAAGTTGATGGCTTCTGATTATAAACCTAATAAAATCTAATAAAGTTGATGGCTTCTGATTATAAACCCGATAAAGTCTAATAAAGTTGATGACTTCTGATTATAAACGTAATAAAGTCTAATAAAGTTGATGACTTCTGATTATAAACCTAATAAAGTCTAATAAAGTTGATGACTTCTGATTATAAACCTAATAAAGTTTAATAAAGTTGTTGGCTTCTGATTATAAACTTAATAAAGTCTAATGAGGTAGATGGCTTCTGATTATAAACCTAATAAAGTCGATGGCTTCTGATTATAAACCTAATAAAAATCTAACAAAGTTTATGGCTTCTGATTATAAACCTGATAAATTCGATGGCTTCTGATTATAAACCTAATAAAAATCTAATAAAGTTGATGGCTTCTAATTATAAACCTAATAAAAATCTAATAAAGTCGATGGCTTCTGATTATAAACCTAATACAAATCTAATAAAGTCGATAGCTTCTGATTATAAACCTAATAAAAATCTAATAAAGTTGATGGCTTCTGATTATAAACCTGATAAAGTCTAATGAGGTTGATGGCTTCTGATTATAAACCTAATAAAGTCTAATAAAGTCGATGGCTTCTGATTATAAACCTAATAAAAATCTAATAAAGTTGATGGCTTCTGATTATAATCCTGATAAAGTCTAATGAGGTTGATTGCTTCTGATTATAAACCTGATAAAGTCTAATAAAATTGATGGCTTCTGATTATAAACCTAATAAAGTCGATGGCTTCTGATTATAAGCCTAATAAAGTCAAATAAAGTTGATGGCTTCTGATTATAAACCTAATAAAGTCGATGGCTTCTGATTATAAACCTAATAAAGTATAATGAGGTTGATGGGTTTTTATTATAAACCTGATAAAGTCTAATAAAGTTGATGGCTTCTGATTATAAACCTAATAAAGTCTAATAAAGTTGATGGCTTCTGATTATAAACCTAATAAAGTCTAATAAAGTTGATGGCTTCTGATTATAAACCTTTTAAAGTCTAATAAAGTTGATGACTTCTGATTATAAACCTAATAAAATCTAATAAAGTTGATTGGCTTCTGATTATAAACCCGATAACGTCTAATAAAGTTGATGGCTTCTGATTATAAACCTATTAAAGTCTAATGAGGTTGATGGCTTCTGATTATAAGCCTAATAAAGTCTAATAAAGTTGATGACTTCTGACTATAAACCTAATAAAGTCTAATAAAGTTGATGGCTTCTGATTATAAACCTAATAAAATCTAATAAAGTTGATGGTTTCTGATTATAAACCCGATAACGTCTAATAAAGTTGATGACTTCTGATTATAAACCTAATAAAGTCTAATGAGGTTGTTGGCTTCTGATTATAAACTTAATAAAGTCTAATGAGGTTGATGGCTTCTGATTATAAACCTAATAAAAATCTAATAAAGTTGATGGCTTCTGACTATAAACCTGATAAAGTCGATGGCTTCTGATTATAAACCTAATAAAAATCTAATAAAGTTGATGGCTTCTGATTATAAACCTAATAAAAATCGAATAAAGTCGATGGCTTCTTATTATAAACCTAATAAAAATCTAATAAAGTCGATGGCTTCTGATTATAAATCTAATAAAAATCTAATAAAGTTGATGGCTTCTGATTATAAACCTGATAAAGTCTAATGACGTTGATGGCTTCTGATTACAAACTTAATAAAGTCTAATAAAGTCGATGGCTTCTGATTATAAACCTAATAAAAATCGAATAAAGTTGATGGCTTCTGATTATAAACCTGATAAAGTCTAATGAGGTTGATGGCTTCTGATTATAAACCTGATAAAGTCTAATAAAATTGATGGCTTCTGATTATAAACCTAATAATGTCGATGGCTTCTGATTATAAGCCTAATAAAATCTACTAAAGTTGATGGCTTCTGATTATAAACCCGATAACATCTAATAAAGTTGATGACTTCTGATTATAAACCTGATAATGTCTAATAAAGTTGATTGCTTCTGATTATAAACCTATTAAAGTCTAATGAGGTTGATGGCTTCTGATTATAAACCTAATAAAGTCTAATAAAGTTGATGACTTCTGATTATAAACCTAATAAAGTCTAATAAAGTTGATGACTTCTGATTATAAACTTAATAAAGTCTAATAAAGTTGATGGCTTCTGATTATAAACCTAATAAAATCTAATAAAGTTAATGGCTTCTGATTATAAACCCGATAAAGTCTAATAAAGTTGATGGCTTCTGATTATAAACCTATTAAAGTCTAATGAGGTTGATAGCTTCTGATTATAAACCTAATAAAGTCTAATAAAGTTGATGACTTCTGATTATAAACCTAATAAAGTCTAATAAAGTTGATGACTTCTGATTATAAACCTAATAAAGTCTAATAAAGTTGATGACTTGTGATTATAAACCTAAAAAAGTTTAATAAAGTTGTTGGCTTTTGATTATAAACCTAATAAAGTTGATGGCTTCTGATTATAAACCTAATAAAAATCTAATAAAGTTGATGGCTTCTGATTATAAACCTAATTAAAATCTAATAAAGTCGATGGCTTCTGATTATAAACCTAATACAAATCTAATAAAGTAGATGGCTTCTGATTGTAAACCTAATAAAAATCTAATAAAGTTGATGGCTTCTGATTATAAACCTGATAAAGTCTAATGAGGTTGATGGCTTCTGATTACAAACCTAATAAAGTCTAATAAAGTCGATGGCTTCTGATTATAAACCTAATAATGTCGATGGCTTCTGATTATAAGCCTAATAAAGTCTAATAAAGTTGATGGTTTCTGATTATAAACCTGATAAAGTCTAATAAAATTGATGGCTTCTGATTATAAACCTAAGAATGTCGATGGCTTCTGATTATAAGCCTAATAAAGTCTAATAAAGTTGATGGTTTCTGATTATAAACCTAATAAAGTCTAATAAAGTTGATAGTTTCTGATTATAAACCCAAAAAAGTTTATTAAAGTTAATGGCTTCTGATTATAAACCTAATAAAGTCTAATAAAGTTGATGGCTTCTGATTATAAACCTAATAAAGTCTAATAAAGTTGATGGCTTCTGATTATAAACCTAATAAAGTCTAATGAGGTTGATGGCTTCTGATTAATAACAAGTGATGGTTGTGGAGATAGACTATGTGGATCTTTTTAATCTAGTTTCTATCGTTCACCTGTTTCCTCTTCTTTCATCGTAAGGGGAACTGTGATCTCCTCCTCTTCTTCTTCTTCCTTAACAATAATATTCATGTCTCTCGGGTTTTCTGCCTAAAGGTTTTGTGAGAGGACAGTAAAGTCACCATTGTTGGCAAAATTCCTTTCCGAATATGCTGTGAAGGATCTCAGTTTCAACTACCTGAACATGGTAAGGGAGGTTGGCATGTTGCTGTGATGAATCCCAGGAATACAGAGGATGGGGACATCTCTCTGGTGAGTTCCCATCACTGGATCCATCTGTAGGAAACACACACACTGAATGAATCCATTGTTTCTATGTCTTAGATATTGGGGATTTAGGTGGATCTACAAAGTGAGATTTGAAATTTTTTTTTCTTTAAAGTTTCTTCTTACACAGTGATTTAGGAAATGGTGGATTCTCTTCTTCTACCTCATCCTCTTCCCAATCCTCTTCTTCTTCTGAGTACTCCGTCTCCTACATAGGGAAATAGACCGAGACATCCTGACACCTTATAGGAACCTGACACACACAATGATACAGTCACCATCCAGACACATCTCTTGTTTGTTACTGGAGAATGTCCCAGAATTCCCGGCACCGCTCACCTCTCCTGTCAGGAGCTCAATGATCTTGTTGGTGACCCCGAGGATCTTCTTTTTATGGTTCTTGGATTTGTCTCCTGAAACTTGGGGGCAACTGCTTGGCATCACATTTTCTCCAGATGCCTTCTTCACCACTGTACAGTCCTACCAAATGAAAGATGCAAAAAAATAATTATTTGCGAAGACTTTGTCTCCTCAAAAAGAGTGAACATGTAGATCATCTAAAAAGATCTTTACACCTTGGTCCTCTAACCGCCTCTCTGGTCAGGTTTGTCAGAGACAGATAGATAGATAGATTTATTCATAGAGATAAGAGGGATGTCATGTGACCTTCCAGAATCCTCCTCACCTCTCCTGTCAGGTCCGTGTTTTATTCATAGAGATAAGAGGGATGTCATGTGACCTCCCAGAATCCTCCTTACCTCTCCGGTTAGGTCCGTGTTTTATTCATAGAGATAGGAGTGACGTCCTGTGACCTCCCAGAATCCTCCTCACCTCTCCGGTCAGGTCCGTGTTTTATTCATAGAGATAGGAGTGACGTCATGTGACCTCCCAGAATCCACCTCACCTCTCCGGTCAGATCCGTGTTTTATTAATAGAGATAGGAGCGATGTCATGTGACCTCCCAGAATCCTCCTCACCTCTCCGGTCAGGTCTGTTTTTTATTAATAGAGATAAGAGTGATGTCATGTGACCTCCCAGAATCCTCCCCACCTCTCCGGTCAGGTCTGTGTTTTATTACTAGAGATAAGAGTGATGTCATGTGACCTCCCAGAATCCTCCTCACCTCTCCGGTTCGTGTTTTATTAATAGAGATAAGAGTGATGTCATGTGACCTCCCAGAATCCTCCCCACCTCTCCGGTCAGGTCTGTGTTTTATTACTAGAGATAAGAGTGATGTCATGTGACCTCCCAGAATCCTCCTCACCTCTCCGGTCAGGTCCGTGTTTTATTAATAGAGATAAGAGTGATGTCATGTGACCTCCCAGAATCCTCTACACCTCTCCGGTCAGGTCCGTGTTTTATTACTAGAGATAAGAGTGATGTCATGTGACCTCCCAGAATCCTCCTCACCTCTCCGGTCAGGTCGGTGTTTTATTAATAGAGATAAGAGCGATGTCATGTGACCTCTCAGAATCCTACTCACCTCTCCGGTCAGGTCTGTTTTATTAATAGAAATAAGAGTGATATCATGTGACCTCCCAGAATCCTCCTCCCCTCTCCGGTCAGGTCTGTGTTTTATTAATAGAGATAAGTGTGACGTTATGTGACCTCCCAGAATCCTCCTCACCTCCCCGGTCAGCAGCGTGATGATCTCCATAGTAATGTTGAATATCTTCTCAGTCTTATGACCTCCATCGCTGTCCATCCTCAGCAAATCAGTCATGGTGGTCAGAGGTTCTCTTGGAGAGGGTCTACTGATCATGAAGAAGCTTTAGCACACTTGATCTCGCTGTAAACGCAGGTTGACCAACATTGGTTTTAAAAGTAAACAATAGCGTCTATAAAAAATAAAGAGTAGAGATGCAAAAGATTTTGTTAAAGTTGTCCTTGGCAGCAGAGGAGCCAAGAGATTGACTTCACCAGAAAATGGAGAATATTTTTTCCCTTTTTATGTATATAAATCCCTAAATGACATCATATTGCGGTTGGTTCTTCATACAGCGCTGCGGCATATGTCAGAGCTATATAAATAATTAAAATATTATTATTTTCTATGAATACAAACAGAAATGGGTCGCTGACAGTACTGTGGTGAATGGATGGAGGGATGGTGTATTGATAAATAATAATCATATTAATAACAATGATCAATAATTATGATTCATAGATAATATTACCAATCCTGCAAGAGTCTCTCATTCCAGTCACAAAGCTGCTCCTCTTCTGGCCTCCAGCAGGAAATAATAAGAAAGGATTCCAGCAAATCATTCTGGGAACTGTAGTTGGATATAAGGGACTTCAGAAAAATGGCTACCCCCTTCCCTCTATAGTGAGGACACCACTGTTTCCCTCTAATGTTGACTAGAGCAGCCGCCTTGCTGACGTCACGCTTTCCTTCAACTGACAGCCCGAGGCTGCGGAGACTCCATCCTATAGAAACGGAGGGGCGTGGCCTTGTGCTAGAGCAGAGCGCAGTGGGAGGAGCCGAGCCGTCAACAGCAGAGATAGAGCGGTCCCAGGTTACCGGAAGCGGCCGTAGGGTGACAGTCACTTCCGCCCTGCGCCCATCTGAAGGGGAAGTAGCTGTAGGTGAGGGTTGCTACCTCTGTTTATATTATATTTATGGCTGTGGACGTCTATTGGCGGGAATGAATGGAGGGGTAATGAATATTAATGACGTCTAATGAATATTCAGGAAGTAGGAGGGGCAGAGACATTGACTTTCACCTTTTCTGACCTTTCAGCCAATGTTGGTTGCAGGAGACCGAGCCACCTGCAGCTTTCCAGGAACTTCCAAGGGCTCCTGAGCTGTGTGTCAGTTTACGGCTGAGTCAGGTGAGTTGTTTGGGGGTCTCCAAGGGACCCTTGAAGATGTTTAGTTTGGGGGAGGGGGGACACACATTGATAATCTATTTAGAGAAGATTCTCCTTATCTGAATGTAATTAAAGGATCAAAAAATAAATATGGCGGGCGGTCGTGTCGGAATTCTCCCTCCCGGAGAAATGGTGGTGATGACTACTTTGGGGCCTGATCCGGGATCAGGGGACCCTTCAGAAGAGGTCCATCTGTTTCTATTCCCAAGTACACCCGGCAGATAAAGACTTCAATGATGGTGTCACATGGTTGCAGTCAGCAACTGCAAGAGGGAGCAAAAGTTTTGGGTTGAGTTCCTGTCTGGCAGGGTCTTCACGGCCTAAAAATTGTCCGTCTGCAAGATCCGTTGTCATGGAGAGGTCCGTATCCTCGGGGAGAGAGAGACAGTCCAGAAGCTTGCTGAAGGTTGCGTGGAGATAAAGATGCACAAGAGGGCGCAGGAGGAAAAGGGGCACGTAGGGTGCATTTGAAGACACTGGATGACACGGGGTGCACTTGGAGTCACTAGATGTCATGTGGACTGGGAGCACACTTGGAGTAACTGGATGCCATGGAGTAATTGGATGCCACATGGCCTGGGAATGCACTTGGAGCAGCTGGAGACACTAGATGTCATGTGAACATTGGCCTGGAAATTAATTTGGAGCAGCTGGGCACACTGGAGACACCAGATGTCATGTGGACTGGGAGCACACTTGGAGTAACTGGACGCCATGGAGTAATTCGATGCCATGTGGCCTGGAAATGCACTTGGAGCCACTGGAGACACTAGATGTGATGTGGACATTGGCCTGGAAATGCACTTGGAGCAGCTGGAAGCACTAGATGTCATGTGGACATTGTCCTGGGAATGCACTTGGAGCAGCTGGAAGCACTAGATGTCATGTGGACATTGTCCTGGGAATGCACTTGGAGTAGCTGGAAGCACTAGATGTCATGTGGACATTGTCCTGGGAATGCACTTGGAGCAGCTGGGCACACTGGAGACACTAGATGTCATGTGGACTGGGAGCATACTTGGAGTAACTGGATGCCATGGAGTAATTGGATGCCACGTGGACTGGGAACGCATTTGGAGTAACTTAGGCACCATGGCGACTTGTAGACTGGGGATGCACTGGAGACAGTAGATGATATGTGGACTGGGGATGCACTGGAGTCAGTAGATGACTTGTAGACTGGGGATGCACTGGAGACAGTAGATGGTATGTGGACTGAGAATGCATTTGGAGTAACTGAGCGCCATGGAGTTCATAGATGACACGTAGACTGGGGGCACGCTGGAATCACTAGATGACATGTTGGCTGGGAGCACTTTTGGAGTAACTGGGCGCCATAGAGTCAGTAGATGACTTGTAGACTGGGGGTGCACTGGAGACACTAGAGGATATGTGGACTGGGAACGCATTTGGAGTAACTGGGTGCCATGGAGTCACTAGATGATATGTAGACTAGGGGCACACTGGAGTCACTAGATGACACGTAGACTGGGAATGGACTTGAGAATGTGACCGCCTTCCCAGCCTTGACACTCCCCTTCCCTGCACTCCACAGCTGCTATCTCCTGGAGCACTATGGATCTATTATTGTTGGGTTAGAAGGAGTTTTCAGTCCTGGATCCCTAGGGGAGGGAAGGGTGATTATGGGGAGACACTCAACTTTCCTACGCATTGAAAAAGCTAATTTGACATTCTTTGTAATAAATGTTATTTTTTTTTGCTCCCTGTGTAGAATCTCCCAGGTCGATTAAGCTGTAATGCAAGGGCAGTTGTGAAGGGGCGAACAGAATTTTGACTGTGGTGGATTGTGGCGGTATTAAGGATGGAGGTGCAGAGTCATGTAACGGGAAAGATATTAGACCTCACCCTGGAGATCATCTCCCTGCTGACCGGAGAGGTGAGGAGGATTCTGGGAGGTCACATGACATCACTCTCATCTCTATTAATAAAACACAGACCTGACCGGAGAGGTGAGGAGGATTCTGGGAGGTCACATGACATCACTCTCATCTCTATTAATAAAACACAGACCTGACCGGAGAGGTGAGGATTCTGGGAGGTCACATGACATCACTCTCATCTCTTATTAATAAAACACAGATCTGACCGGAGAGGTGAGGAGGATTCTGGGAGGTCACATGACATCACTCATCTCTATTAATAAAACACAGACCTGACCGGAGAGGTGAGGAGGATTCTGGGAGGTCACATGACATCACTCTCATCTCTATTAATAAAACACAGACCTGACCGAAGAGGTGAGGAGGATTCTGGGAGGTCAGATGACATCACTCTCATCTCCATTAATAAAACACAGACCTGACTGGAGAGGTGAGGAGGATTCTGGGAGGTCACATGACATCACTCATCTCTATTAATAAAACACAGACCTGACCGGAGAGGTGAGGATTCTGGGAGGTCACATGACATCACTCTCATCTCTATTAATAAAACACAGACCTGACCGAAGAGGTGAGGATTCTGGGAGGTCACATGACATCACTCTCATCTCTATTAATAAAACACAGACCTGACCGGAGAGGTGAGGAGGATTCTGGGAGGTCACATGACATCACTCTCATCTCTTATTAATAAAACACAGACCTGACCGGAGAGGTGAGGAGGATTCTGGGAGGTCACATGACATCACTCATCTCTATTAATAAAACACAGACCTGACCGAAGAGGTGAGGAGGATTCTGGGAGGTCACATGACATCACTCTCATCTCCATTAATAAAACACAGACCTGACTGGAGAGGTGAGGAGGATTCTGGGAGGTCACATGACATCACTCATCTCTATTAATAAAACACAGACCTGACCGGAGAGGTGAGGAGGATTGTGGGAGGTCACAGGACGTCACTCTCATCTCTATTAACCTCCTCGGCGGTATGATTCTTTCCGATTTTTTTGTGCTGAAAGCAGTACCATTTTTTTGCATGGAAATATGTAGTTTTTTATTGTAGGCTGTAATTTTTAGGAATAACTCACTGAAATCTGTACGAACAAGAGTCTAGTAAACATTCCGGATATGATAAAACTTGAAACACGAAATCATAAATTATAATTTAATAAATAATCATAAAAAATAATATAATAATACATTTAATTCAATAATATAATCAAACCAAAAACACTGAAATTTGAAATACAGAGGCAAATTCGCACATCGCTGAGCAAAGTCGCAAGATCGTTTTCAGTGTCTGATGACGAATTTCCCCACAAATCATTATCACTCAATTCTGCAAGTGGTTCTGATTTACTATCGCTGTTCTAAAACCGCTTTTGACGTAAAAGGAAGCTTTTTGGACGCCATGGACATTTCTAAGTTTCCAGGCAGAAAGAATGCAGGCAGGGCACAGGACAAAGCAGTAGGGACAAAATATATGTGAAATGCATTGAAACAGCAATAACAGCAAAAATGAAATTTTTTAAAAATTTCAAATTTCCCGCCGGTTCTGGCGCCCGTACGTCCCGACGTCACAGGGACCGGAACACGGAAGCCGGATACCGGCATCGGCCGGAGGAGATGGCCGGGGATGCTGCAGGGGACACATCACGGGAGCGAAGGACAAGGTAAGTGCTGCAGGGACCCCCTGAGCAACGCCGCATGGTAAGCCCGAGTGTAGCTCAGGGTTACCGCTCTTGGTACTGAAATTTTACCCCAAGCTACACTCGGGATTACCACTAAGGAGGTTAATAAAACACAGACCTTACCAGAGAAGTGAGGAGGATTCTGGGAGGTCACATGACATCACTCTCATCTCTTATTAATAAAACACAGACCTGACCAGAGAGGTGAGGATTCTGGGAGGTCACATGACATCACTCTCATCTCTTATTAATAAAACACAGACCTGACCGGAGAGGTGAGGAGGATTCTGGGAGGTCACATGACATCACTCTTATCGCTATTAATAAAACACAGACCTGACCGAAGAGGTGAGGAGGATTCTGGGAGGTCACGACATCACTCTTATCGCTATTAATAAAACACAGACCTGACCGGAGAGGTGAGGAGGATTCTGGGAGGTCACATGACATCACTCTTATCGCTATTAATAAAACACAGACCTGACCGAAGAGGTGAGGAGGATTCTGGGAGGTCACGACATCACTCTTATCGCTATTAATAAAACACAGACCTGACCGGAGAGGTGAGGAGGGCTCAGTAGGTAAAGCTACATAACGTTTCCTGTTTCAATACAGAGTTTTCCTCCTGGAAAGTCTTGTCGTCAGGTAACCATCGCAGTCCCTCCCCCTCCCTCCCTGACATCTAAAAGAAACAAGAAGAAGATCCTAGAAGTCACCCAGAAGATCATTGATTTGCTGACAGGAGAGGTGAGCGGTGCCGGGAATTCTGGGGCATTCTCCAGTAACAGACAAGGGATGTGTCTGGATGGTGACTGTATCATTGTGTGTGTCAGGTTCCTATAAGGTGTCAGGATGTCACTGTCTATTTCTCCATGGAGGAGTGGGAGTATCTAGAAGGACACAAGGACCTCTACAAGGATGTCATGATGGAGGATCAGCCGCCCCTCACATCTCAAGGTAAGAGGAGACTTTATTGTAAAGGAGAGAGCAGTACGGAGGATCCACCTAGATCCCCCATAATATGATAAACGCATATAAACAATGGATTCAGTCAGTGTGTGTGTTTCCTACAGATGTATCCAGTCATGGGAACCCACCAGAGAGATGTCCCCGTCCTCTGTATTCCCGGGACTCCACACAGGAAGGTCACACCATCCCTCACCACCATCGGGTTGATGGCTCCAGTAATGGGAACCCACCAGAGAGATGTCCCCGTCCTCTGTATTCCTGGGATTCTACCGAGGAAGATCCCACCATCCCTCACCAGGATCAGGTTTGTTGCATGAAGGGTCCCATAAACGTTATTCCCGCTCTGTAGTATGTGTGTTATGTTTTCTCTAAATTTGATATCTTTTTAGGCAGAGGATGTAATTTCCTTTAAAGTTGAAGTCAAAGAAGAAGAAGAAGAAGAAGAGATGTACTTAATGCACGATGAACCATGTAAGGAGGAGGAAACATTTGTAGAGATCAGTACAGGTGAGTAATAATAAATGCAGAAAACCTTCATAATACCCAAACTCTACATCATTTGCTGTTCCCTTTATGTTGCTTCATCTTCCCTGTCCATCATACTGCACCACCTCCCGTGTCCTCCACACTGCACCGCCTCCCGTGTCCACCACACTGCACCGCCTCCCGTGTCCTCCACACCGCACCGCCTCCCGTGTCCTCCACACCGCACCGCCTCCCGTGTCCTCCACACCGCACCGCCTCCCGTGTCCTCCACACCGCACCGCCTCCCGTGTCCTCCACACCGCCTCCCGTGTCCTCCACACCGCACCGCCTCCCGTGTCCCGCACACCGCACCACCTCCCATATCCTCCACACCACACCACCTCCCGTGTCCTCCACACCGCACCACCTCCCGTGTCCTACATCGTCTCCCAAGTCCTTCACACTACACCTACATTTTCTCTCATCATTACCTCTCTGGTGTCCACCACTAAGATGTTTATTTTCTATAATTTGCAGATGTCTACAACATGGCAAAAACCTATTCAGATGATGAGCTAGAAGGTGATGACCTCACAGAAGGAGAAAGCCCCATTAACCCAAATATTCCCCCAGGACCAGCTGATAATTCTAATTATGAAGATCCACCTCACAGAGGAGAAATATTTCCTCGCTCAGAGAATAAGGATTCTCTTCCTCGAAACGTCAACAGTATGTTGAGGAACATCTCGGGCTCAAAGCCCCTCTCATGCTCAGAGTGTGGGAAATGTTTTGCCTATAACTCAAGTCTCATCATACACCAGAGGACTCATTCGGGGGAGAAACCATTTTTGTGCCCCGAGTGCGGGAAGTGTTTTGCTCAGCGGTCCAATCTGGTAAAGCATGCGAAATTTCACCGACAAGAAAGGCCATTTTCCTGTTCAGAGTGTGGGAAATCATTCACTTTGAGGTCATCTCTGGTTGAGCACCTGCGGATACACACCGGTGAGCGTCCATACTCCTGCTCCGAATGCGGCAAATGCTTTACTCTCAAGTCCATCCTAGCGGAACACCAAAGATCTCACACGGGTGAGAAGCCATTTTCCTGCCCCGACTGCGGCAAGCGATTCACTCGCCGATCCAGTCTTGTTGACCATCAGGTGGTGCACGGGGCCGAGAAGCCATTTTTGTGCCACGAGTGTGGGAAACCATTTGCTCGCCGATCCTACCTGGCAGATCACCAGAGAATGCACGCCAGCCAGAGCCCCTTCGCCTGCCCAGAGTGCGGGAAGAGCTTCACGCGAATGTCATTTCTCATTAAGCACCGGAAAGGTCACACCGGCGAGCGCCCCTTCCCATGTACCGAGTGTGGCAAAAGCTTCAAGGACAAAATGACGCTAGTCAAGCACATCCGAACACACACTGGGGAGAAGCCTTTCCCATGCTCACACTGCGGGAAACGTTTCACCCAGAAGGCCAATCTGATGAAGCATGAACGTGTTCACACTGGAGAGAAGCCATACTGCTGCTCGGAGTGCGGGAAAAGCTTCTCGCACAAATCCAACCTGGACAAACACCGCCGGATTCACACTGGAGAGAAACCCTTTCAGTGTACAGATTGCGGGCGGAACTTCACATTGAAATGGACTCTTATGAAGCATCAGAAGACTCATACCAACCCGCAGGAATGAATTATGATTCGGGCCTTTGGGGTGTCCAATAAACTACTTTTCTATCTAGATTCCAGTTTGTTTCAATCTGGCAGGCTGTCTTTTTTACAGTTTCTGATTGGCTGTTGAGTAATTTTAGCTTTTTTCTTTTTGCTTAGTCTTTGCTTGGCAGTTAGTGGAAAGGTAGATTACGTTGAGGGTTTTCACCAGAAGGAAGTGGCATTAGTCCCCTCCCCTGAGGAGCTGACTTTTGTAAGCCATGTATAGAGAATACCAAGTCAGTCACATCAGTCTTTGCACCAGAAGCGCTTACACTCTAATGTCCCCTCCACTGTCATGGTATTATTATTATACATTTATATAGTTCTGACATATACCGCAGTGCTGTACAGAGAACACTGAGCCAGTCACATCAGTCTCTGTACAGAGGATCTGACATTCTAATGTCCCCTCCCCCACAGTCCCATCAGTCTCTGCACCAGAGGAGCTTACACTCTAATGTCTCATCCCCCACAGTCACATCAGTCTCTGTACCAGAGGAGCTTACACTCTAATGTCCCCTCCCCCACAGTCACATCAGTCTCTGTACCAGAGGAGCTGACACTCTAATGTCCCCTCCCCCACAGTCACACACTATTATTATAAATTTATATAGCTCTGACATATACCGCAGTGCTGTACAGAGAACACTGAGAAAGTCACATCAGTCTCTGTACCAGAGGAGCTTACACGCTAATGTCCCCTCCCCCACAGTCACATCAGTTTCTGTACCAGAGGAGCTTACACTCTAATGCCCCCCCCACAGTCGCACACGATTATTATTTTACATTTATATGGTGCTAACATATACCACAGTGCTATACAGGGAACAGCCAGTCACTTCACTCTCCGTACCAGAAGAGCTTACACTCTAATATCCCAGGACAATCACACACTATTAGTAGAACAGTATAATAATTGTAAATAATAAATGGATCAAAGAAAGGAATTCCGAGGAGTTTGCTAAACTCAAGGTTTTCTGTTAATGAAACAGAACTGATGATATTGGGGTGTATTTCAAGAAAAAAAAAATGCATAGCATATAAATTTGGCAAAATCGAATGTCCTATAATCTTTGCAGGTCGAATGTTATTCGTTGAAAGAATGGGGAAAATCTGCATTATGGCCACTACATGTTAAGTATGTTCCTCACCTCCACTTAGTGGCCATAATGCAGTATTTTCCCCATTCACACTTCGTTTTAATGAGTAACCTTCACTCTGCAGATAATATAGCCCCATTTTGCCCTGTTCACACAGGATGAATTTACATATAATGGATGAATAGATGCGTGAATTATTTCATTAATACACCCCTTAGCACAGTGTTTCTCAACCTTTTTTCAGTCAAGGCACCCTTTAAAATTATGGACAGTCCCGAGGCACCCTTTAAAATTAGGGACAGTCCCGAGGCACCCTTTAAAATTAGGGACAGTCCCAAGGCACCCTTTAAAATTACGGACAGACCCGAGGCACCCTTTAGAAAATACGGACAGTCTTGAGGCACCCTTTAAAATTACGGACAGTCCCGAGGCACTCTTTAAAATTACGGACAGTCCCAAGGCACCCTTTAAAATTACAGACAGTCCAGAGGCACCCTTTAGAAATCACGGACAGTCCCGAGGCACCCTTTAAAATTACGGACAGTCCCGAGGCACCCTTAAAAATTATGGACAGTCCCAAAATTACGGACAGTCCCGAGGCAACCTCAAAATTATGGGCAGTCCCGAGGCACCCTTTAAAATTACAGACAGTCTTGAGGCACCCAGTTCTAAAATGTGAAAAACTATTCCAATAGTTTTATATAACGCAGCAACATCCACACACAGAGGACACCCAATATTAGAGGTGATTTATTCTTCCAAAGCACATACACTTTTGCACACTGGTACTGACTAGTATTCTAGTGTTTCTCCTCTCCCTCAGTTTTTCTCCATCACAGAGCTAATGTGACCCAGCACTGACGGAAAGGGGCAGGTGAGGGTCAAATTAGGATGCTGTGCAGGCAGCTGACATGCTCCTGATCATTGGTTGTCAGGACGCCGGCGGCTAGAAGGTTGTAATGGTGCACAACGAAAACCCGTGGCTTTGTGTAACTAAATGGAAGGCTTATCCCACCCGCTGGCTTGTATACAAGTTTTGGGCAGTTTTTAGACATTTTGCCAAGGCACCCCTAAAGAAGCCTCAAGGCACCCCTGAAGAAGTTGCTTGTCCTCACAGTGGGGTCCCAAACCTACTAAGAGCACCACTCCCAGGGGTCACTTCTCCCAGGGGGACACTTAATACCGTAGGGTCTCTGCCTCCCCAACCCCTGGCCAGATGAGGTAGAATTCAATCCAGGAGGCACCAGATCCCTTGGAATCCCCCACATTAGAAAAGTTCTACCTACCCCTACCTTACTTGGTGGGCACTCGATTTGCATTGCTTCCCACGTGGAAGACTGATCCCTCAGGCTGCCCATCATATTAGCAGGGATACTTTACAGCCAGCCATCCCAACCCAAAGTCTAGGATGATGGCGGAGCACCTCTTACTGGACACTGATAAACAGGCATTACACTTGATCTTAGCCAAAAGGCAGAGAAGCGATTGAAGAACTATGCAAATCATTGCTTTATGGGCACCATCAATGTAGCGTATGGAAACCATGGCTTCAATGGAAAAGGCCTTGGCTCCCAACTAGACCATACAATCGTACAGGTTATGAAAAGAATGGATTAACACAGTCCCAACGTCCTTCAGTGGAATCCGTGCGAAGCACAGTAAAGCCTTCTTGGAACAGATGCTGTTCACATGTCCCATATCCCATAAATAAGATAATCCTTCATTTAAGAACAGTGGGTGGATCCATTAAAATCATCCCTTTATGCTCTCTCATCCAGGTGTCCATGCAGAACCACTTAGATCCAATATGAAAGGGATGAGATGTGGATGTTGCCATTTTATGAGGATACATTTCCTTGCATAAAATTGGAGCAGTTGTAGGAATGTTTTTGAATTGTTTCGGAGTTGTAGATTCTCCATGATCTCCAAAAGACATACACTCACCGGCCACTTTATTAGGTTCACCTTGCTAGTGCCAAGAAAATCTCCCGTACACCATCAGCCTGAACCGTTGATACAAGGCAGGATGGATCCACCACACCATGACACCAGCCTGAGCCGTTGATACAAGGCAGGATGGGTCCACCACACCATGACACCACCACCACCAGCCTGAACCGTTGACACATGGCAGGATGGATCCACCACACCATGACACCACCAGCCTGAACCATTGATTCAAGGCAGGATGGGTCCCTAACACCATGACACCACCAGCCTGAGCCGTTGATACAAGTCAGGATGGATCCACCACACCATGACACCACCAACCTGAGCCGTTGATACAAGGCAGGATGGATCCATGATTTCATGTTATTTACACCAAATTCTGACCCTACCATCAGAAGGTTGCAGCTGAAATCCAGACTCATCAGACCAGGCAACGTTTTTTCCAATCTTCTATTGTCCAATTTTGGTGGGCATGTGCAAATTGTAGCCTCCATTTCCTGTTCTTAGATGACAGGAGTGGCACCTGGTGTGGTCTTCTGCTGCTGTAGCCCATCTGCTTCAAGGTTGACGTGTTGTGCGTTCAGAGATGGTATTCTGCATACCTTGGTTGTAACAAGTGGTTATTTGAGTTACTGTTGCCTTTCTATTATCTTGAACCAGTCTGCCCATTCTCCTCTGAGTTCTGACATCAACAAGGCATTTTCTTCCACAAAACTGCCGCTCACTGGGTATTTTATTTTTTTTGGAACATTCTCTGTAAACCCTAGAGACGGTTGTGCGAGAAAATCCCAGTAGATCAGCAGTTTTTCAAATATTCAGGCCAGTCCATCTGGCACCAACAACCATACCATGTTCAAAGTCACTTAAACCCCCTTTCTTCCCCATTCTGATGCTCGGTTTGAACTTCAGCAAGTCATCTTCACCACGTCTAGATGCCTAAATGCATCGAATTGCTGCCATGTGATTGGCTAATTAGCAATTTGTGTTACCAAGCAATTGAACAGGTGGACCTAATAAAGTGGCTGGTGAATGTACAGTTGCAAGAAAAAGTATGTGTACCCCTTGGGATTACGTGGAGTTTTGCATGAATTGGGCATAAAATGTGCTCTGAACATCATCTAAGTCACAACAATAGAAGAACACAGTCTGCTGAACATAATACTACACAAACATTAGATGTTGCCATGGTTTAATTGCACATAACATGTAAACATTCACAGTGCTGGGAGGAAAAAGTATGTGAGACCCTAGCTTAATGACTTCTCCCAGAGCTAATTGGAGCCAGGAGTGAGCCAACCTTGACTCCAATCAGTGTGATGATATTGGATGTGTTGCTGACAGCTGTCCTGCCCTTAAAAAACACACCTGTTTTGGGTTTATTGGTTTCAAGAAGCACTGTCTGATGTGAACCATGCCTCGTAGAAAAGAGCTCTCAGAAGACCTACGATCAAGAATTGTTGACTTGCATGAAGCTGGAAAGGGTTACAAAAGTATCTCCAAAAGCCTTGATGTTCATGTGTCTATCTCATATATTAGTATATATGCATGTAATGAGTCTATCTCATATATTAGTTTCACCTTTTAAGTTGCATTACTGAAATAAATGAACTTTTGCACGATATTCTATTTTTTCTAGTTTCACCTGTATATATATATATATATATATATCAGCTTTAACAAATTTATGATAAGGTTATATATTTTGTCCCAATCTACTCCCGGTCATTGCTTTGGGACTGGGGTGAAATGGGTGAGATGATGGAACTTGAGTTAAGTCTACTGATATTATGAAGGAAAATCTAGATGTGCACCATCATCTTCCATCTCTGTTCCATCCTAGGTCATGCCCGCCACTGCACTGTTCAATTGCCAGCTAGATCTTCATTTGTCCATTGGTCCCAGATCAAGCCCCATAGTCGTGTGAAACATGGTTATGGCAGAGAATGGCTTCCAATCATCATGTGACCAAGTTCCTGATGATGGATGAAGACAGAAAAACTGAGAGGATACTGGACCTCACATGACGTCGCTCTCATCTCTATTAATAAAACAGACCTGACCAGAGAGGTGAGGATGATTCTGGGAGGTCACATGACATGATTCTTCTTTCTATAAGTAAAAGACAGACCTGACCAGGAAGGTGAGGAGGATTCTAAACATGTATGATGGTTTCTCTTGTTTCTTAGGAATACGTGATGGTGAAGAAAACTAAAATAGGTGAACTTAACAGGACTCAGAGTACCATCACAATGCCTCCACCGCCCACATTGACACCTGACAGAGGAGCATCGAGTAGCAGATACTAGAAGTCACCCAGAAGATCATTATGGAACTGACAGGAGAGGTGAACAGATGGAAATTATGGGATATCCAGTAACAGACAGGGGATGTATCAGTGAGTGTATTAGGTTCTGAAAAAGTGCCGGTATCTATTACCACTTTCAGGATTTGAACTCTCTAGGAGGCCAGAAGGATCAGAGAGGAGAAGTCTCTATGAAGAACCTTCATTCCATCACAGTAAAAGGTATGAAAAAAAAATCTCATTGCCCTTGCTGGGTTTATCATCTGTATTTAATGTTCTGGTAATCTAGTTTTTCAGTTGACCTTAGCTAATCTATAGGTTCATGCTGACATATTCCTGCACTCCAAGAGGAGATCCTTCTCGGTAATGAAGGTTGGAAACGCAACAAGGCCTTCTAAAATTTCAGCTATCTGTTGGTAGACCATACCTGAAATCTTTTGACCTTTCCTTCTCTAATAATATATACACTTACTGTATCTGCCTTCCTCCATCCTTTCATGACTGTGTTATCTTCTCAGCAGAGTTGTTCCCTGGTGGATCTAGGCCTGCTATTTCTCCCTCACTGGATCATATGAAGGAACACAGTTTTTCCATCAATTCCACATCTGTCAAACCCACCTTAGCAGAGGGACCACACATGGCCTGCCTTACCAAGAATATTGGTGAGACATCAACTTCATGCATAGAACTTTGTCCATGCCTTGATGTCTCCAGTCCAACAGGCCCTACCCAAAACACATCTACTTCTTTGAAAGAGAAGTGTGAAGAAGATCATCAACCCCCTTTGATATTTCTAGCTCTATAAACCGTGTTCAGTACCTAGCCGTTAAAATACAAGAGGAAGAAGACCTCCAAGGTGATGATTCTGAACCAGGAAAGGATATGCAGAGTACATCCTTTATTAAGGAGGATCCCCTCTCAAGAGAAGGACACATTGTACACCATGGTATTTCTGCATCTGCCGATAATATGACAATAAAGGTCGATTCCTGGGAGGAGGAAACCATTATGGTCAGTGATGATAAAGATACACTGGTAGAAATTCCAACAGATTATGTACCATACACAGAAAGGTTGGTGGCCACCAACAGCAACCGGGCTCAATCAGTAGAGAAGCCAAACTCTTGTCTAGAGTTTGGGAAGCTTTACAGCAGCACCAAAGCCGTTAACAAGCATCTCCAAATCCACTCAGATGGGAAGACTTTCTCTTGCTTAGAGTGCAGGAAGTGTTTCACCAGTAAATTTGAGATATTACTACAAAGAAGTACGGAAAGTCTTCCAGCACTAAGTCCAACCTGGTGAAGCACAACCAGGTCCACTTAGCGGAGAAACCTTATTCCTACTGTGAGTGCGATAAGACATTCACCAGAAACTCTGGTCTGATTTGGCACATGAAAACCCACAGCGGAGAGCGGCCCTATTCTTGCTCTGATGGTGTTCGGCGGTTCAGTTAGATGTCCAACCTTATCTGGCACCAAGCTGCCTACTCAAGGATCAAGGAGAAACCCTTGTTCTGTTCAGAGTGCCTCAAACGGTTTCTGAATAAATCAGACCTCATGAGGTAACAGGGAGTCCACTCCAGAGATAAGACATTCTCCTTTACCAAGTGTATGAGGTTCTTCTCAAGCAAGATGGCTTTATCGATGCACGTGAAACGGGCCACCTGTAGAAATGATTTGCAAGAGCTGCCTTGCCTTTCAAAGGAATGACTTCGTGACTTGTCTTGGACGGTTCCCAAGAGCTGGGTCAATGCCTGTGTATACAAAGGACACCTGACCCCTACATTTTTGGAACTTTTTTGGTTTACAACGGGAAGAGAAGGTCACATAAGTGCCTACTGGACCCAAGATTGGGATAAATAGGCTCTTGAATCCTTCATTGAAGGAAAATGTTAAAATGTTGTTACATCATATACAGTGACTACTTTATTAAAAACATTATTTTTATGTCTGTCTGTCTGCAGTACATTCTCTGAAGCCCCGTTTTCGGCACATGTGATTGGCTCATTGCTGCTCCCAGCAGGTTTTCTACTCATAACACCAAGACTGGTCACATGATCACAGCAGACTTCTTCACTTGCTGCTGTGGAATCGCCATAAAACCCAACTCCAGCAAAAAGCATTTTTGTTTTGAGTGGAGAAGGTTAAATGGTGTATCAATATTTTATTGCTGTGTCCCCAATGGTGAAAGTCAGCCTCACCTTCCATCACATTGACAGGGGAACAGGAAGTGGTAAGACATCTCCCTAGTGGGGACACCAGCTGCTATAAAATCTGGATATGATATGGATATGAAATGAACGTGCGACCCCAGGAATTAATTGTCCATGAATACATCTACTCCATTGTGAATGAGCATAAAGGTTTAAGCCAACACGTTTCGGGAGTTTTGTTAATGCCCCATTAATCAGGGCTTAAAGATGGAGAATATTGTATATTGGACAAAACAGTAGATATTAGTACTGAAGTACTGCAAGTAGGGATCAGGAACTTTCCGTTAGGTGTCGGTAACTGTGCCGAAAGGGTGCAGGGAGCAGGCTATAGGCAAAAGTTTATTTACATTTGCGTAGGCAAATATAAGGCCTCAAGGCCCACGCACCTGTTTGATACTCAGCGCAGAGGGGTTAGGCTTCACACCATAGAGTCAAACTAGTTTCATTTGGTTATCGTATGGCCAAGAAAGGCAAAGACTTCCCAGCAAGCAGCACTTCTCTCTTAAGCTGACAAGCGAGCTTCTAACTTCCTGTATGAACTGGCAATACCGCCTCTGCTGTACTGAGATCCCAAGCAGTGTTGTCAGTCCTTGGAATCATCAATACAAGGAGAACCTGGGGATCCTCTGCCCTCCTGGGGGTCATAATAGGAGTACCTGGGGATCTCTCTCCTGGGGGTTATACTATAAGGAGAACCTGCAGATCCTCCTCCCTTCTGGGGATCATAATACAAAGAGAACCTGGGGATCCTCCTCCCTCCTGGAGGTCATAATACCCGGGGGAAAACGGGGATCCTCTTCCCTCCTGGGGGTCATAATACAAGGAGACCCTGGGGATCCTCTTTCTTCCTGGGGGTCATAATACAAGCAGAACATGGGGATCCTTCTCCCTCTTGGGGGTCATAATACAAGGAGTACCTGGGAATCCTCCTCCCTCCTGGAAATCATAATACAAGGAGTACCTTCAGATCCTTCCCCCTGCTGGTGGCCATAATATAAGCAGAACATGGGGATCCTCCTTTCTCCCGGGGGTCATAATACAAGGAGACCCTAGGGATCCTCATTCCTCCTGGGGGTCACAATACAAGCAGAACATATGGACCCTTCTCCCTCCTGGGGGTCATAATACAAAGAGAACCTGGGGGTCATAATACAAGGTGTACCTGGGGATCCTCCTCCCTCCTGGGAATCATAATACAAGGAGTACCTGCGGATCCTCCCCCCTCCTGGAGGTCATATTACACGGGGAACATAGGGATCCTATTCCCTCCTGGTGGTCATAATACAAGGAGAACCTGGGGATCCTCCTTCCTCCCGGGGGTCATAATACAAGAACCACCTGGGATCCTCCTTCTTCCCGGGGGTCATAATACAAGGAGAACCTGGGATCCTCCTTCCTCCCGGGGGTCATAATACAAAGAGAACCAGGCTGGGTGACAACACTGCTTGGATTTTTAGTGAAGCAGAGACAGCGTTGTCAACTCACTACAGCAAGTAAGGAGCTCACTGGATTTCAGGCAGATCAGCAGGCATTTTTCTGTACTTCGTAGGGATAAAACATAGGGAGCTGTTCATGTATTGCAGAGATGTATGTTTACTTTTTATTATTTTTTTTTAACTTTCACTCAGACACTTTAACATATTAGCATCTTGCCGAAAATTATTTTCAGTCTTTTAATTTCTGAAGCCTTCATTAATATAATCCTTGGTGATCCTGCCATAGCAGGAAGGTCCTTATTCGGTCACTTCCTGTTGTAAGGTGACAACTGCCTCCCAATTGCTCTCCTGGGTGACAGAGCTGAAATCTGAAAATTGTCCTGGGCAGGGAGGGGGTGAAAGTGTCCGGTACTGAAGTGGTTAAAACTTTATTAACAATCATCTCTTGTAAAGGAAAGGGTGATCCGCCATGACATTACATAATGTCCCATTTAACCAGTTGGCTGCCAGTAGCATTTAATTTGTGAATATCCTGGAGTTGGGCTGTCAGGCACCTGTGTGGGCAGCCTAGGGGCCATTTGACAGAACAACACTTCACAACAAATGGAAAGTATGCCGGCCTCCTGTAATATATTTAATAAAACTGTATTAACAATCATCTTTTGTAAAAGAGGGGGGCACCACCATGAGATTATTTAATTTAACACCTTGCCTCCCACTGACACCAAGGATGGGGCACTCTTCCTCCCACTGACACCAATGATGGGGCACTATTCCTCTCACTTGATACCATCCAATGGGGAACTATTCCTTCCACTGACACCAATGATGGGCATTATTCCTCCCACTGACACCAATAATGGGCATTATTCCTCCCACTGACACCAATGATGGGCATTATTCCTCCCACTGACACCAATGATGGGCACTATTCCTCCCACTGACACCAATGATGGGCACTATTCCTCCCACTGACGGCAAACTATTCCTTTCAGTGACACCAATGATGGGGCACTATTCCTCTCCCTTGATACCATCAATGGGAAACTATTCCTCCCATTGACACTAATAATTGGACACTATGCCTCCCGTTGACGCCAATGGTGGAATACTTTTCCTCCCACCGATACCATCAATGGGGCCTTCCAATGACACCAATGATGGGGTACTATTCCTTCCAGTGACACCAATGATGGGACACTATTCCTCTCACTTGATACCATCAAATGGGGAACTATTCCTCCCACTGACACCAATGATGGGAATTGTTCCTCCCACTGACACCAATGATGGGGCATTATTCTTTCCACTGATACCAATGATGGGGCACTATTCCTCCCACTGACACCAATGATGGGGCACTATTCCTCCCACTGACACCAATGATGGGGCACTATTCCTCCCACTGACACCAATGATGGGGCACTATTCCTCCCACTGACACCAATGATGGGACACTATTCCTTCCAATGACACCAATGATGGGGCACTATTCCTTCCAGTGACAGCAATGATGGGATACTATTCCTCCCACTGACACGAATGATGGGGCACTATTCCTCCCACTAATGCCAATGATGGGGCACTATTCCTCCCACTGATACCAATGATGGGGCACTATTCCTTCAGTAAAATCATGGTGCAATTCGTCTCCCACTGGTCACAGTCTGGCCCCCCTAAAGCCTGAAGGAGAGTAAAGTGGCCCTTTGCATAGAAAGTTTGGAGACCCCTGATCTACACATGGAAGGGCCTGGGACTACACTGAAGAGAGGTGTGAGTAAAATTATCAGCATTGTGTCAGTAATAACCTCCAGCATTGGTGTCAGCTGACACAAAAGTAACCACTCGCTGTGGTGTCAACAATAATAACCCCCAGCACTGGTGTAAGTGGACACAATAATAACCCTCGAGTTACAGTCAGTAATAATAACCCTCAACATTGGTGTCAGTGGATGCAAAACAACCCTAAGCACTGGTGTCAGTGATAGCAATTGCACACAATAACAACCCCAGCATTGGTGTCAGTGCACAGAATAATAAAACCCGGAATTGCTGTCATTGGAAGCAATAATAACCCCCAGTATTGGTGTCAGTGGGTGCAATAATAACCCCCAGCACTGGTGTCATTGGAAGAAATAATAATCTCCAGCATTGGTGTCAGTGGAAGTAATAATAACCACAAGAACTGCTGTCATTGGAAGCAATAATAATCCCCAGCATTGGTGTCAGTGGAAGCAATAACCACCAGCACTGGTGTCAGTGGAAGTAATAATAGCCACCAGAACTGGTGTCAGTGGAAGTAATAACAACCCCCTGCACTGGTGTCAGTGGACAAAATAATAACCCTCGAAATACTGTCAGTAATAATAACCATCAACATTGGTGTCAGTGGATGCAATAACAACCCTAAGCACTGGTGTCAGTGATAGCAATAATAGCACCCATCATTGCACACAATAATAACCCCAGTATTGGTGTCAGTCCACACAATAACAACCCCAGCATTGGTGTCAGAGCACAGAATAATAAAACCTGGAACTGCTGTCATTGGAAGCAATAATAACCTCCAGTATTGGTGTCAGTGGAAGTATTAATACCCACCAGTACTGGTGTCAGTGGAAGCAATAATAACCTCTGCCACTGGTGTCATTGGACACAATAATAACCCCAGTATTGGTGTCATTGGAAGCAAATAATAACCCCCTGCACTGGTGTCAGTGGAAGCAATAATAACCCCTACCACTGGTGTCATTGAAGCAATAATAACCCCCGTATTGGTGTCATTGGAAGTAATAATAACCCCCAGCATTGGTGTCAGTGGAAGGAATAATACCCTCAGCATTGGTGTCAGTGGAAGCAATAATAACTGCCAGCATTGGTGTCAGTACACAAATAACCCCTAGTATTGTTGTCAGTGGATACAACAATATCTCTACAATAACAGCATTGATGTTTGCGGGAGCATTAATAACCCCCCTCATTAGCAGTCTGTGTCAGTATGAAGTACCCTGACTGTTGGCCCATGCTTGCTTACCCAATCCCCTATACCCACACCGGTCGGGAAAGAGGCCGAAGGCAATTCTGGTGATTAGCCCTGGCCCCCTGTCTTTTTTTTGGGCATAGCTTTCCTCTGGATGTTATGTTGGGCCATTTATGGATCTATGACAAGGTCATTATATCCCGCCTTAACCTGTCTCTTGGCCCACCTAAGGCAATGTGACAGGTTCACTTGATTGGGCCCCCCAACCCCTGGTTCTTCATCTTCTCCATGGCCCCCCTTTGCCTGCAGGAGCATTAGGACTAGTCCTTGTGTAAGCTCCATGTTGGCCCAGATGAATTATCGGCGATCAGAGGACCGCCTTCATCAGGAAGATAAAATCTGCATGGAATTCAGTTCCTGCGTTCTCCTTCTGTGTACAGCAAGATGGCGGCGTAGGCTGGAATTCTGGGCAAAGTTCCTGCCACACTCGGGGCACTGATATGGTTTTTCTCCGGTGTGAACTCTTTGGTGTAACATCAGGAGTGCATTGCTGGAAAAGCACTTTTCGCACTCCAGGCATCCGAAGGGCTTCTCCCCCGTGTGGACTCTCTCGTGGACGATTAAGGTGTCCTTATCCCGACAGGCCTTCCCACAGTGCACGCACCTCAGTGCCTCGTCGGTGTGCGATCGTTGATGGGCGTCCAGCTTGTACTTGGCGGCGAAGCGTTTCCCACAGTCGGGGCACTCATAGGGCCTGTCCCCCGTGTGGCTCCTCTGATGGAGGTCAAGTTGCCCTTTCCACAGGAAGCCTTTGCCGCACTCAGAGCACTTGAAGGGTTTGTCTCCGGCGTGGATCCTCTTGTGCTGGCTGAGGTGCCCGTTGGTTCGGAAGCAGGCCCCACACTCTGAGCACCCGAACGGCTTCTCGCCCGTGTGGGTCCGCAAGTGTGTGACGAGGTGGGAGTTGGCGGCGAAGCACTTCCCGCACTCTGGACAAGGGAACGGCCTCTCCCCCCGGTGCCTTCGTAAATGGGCGGAGAGTTCAGAGTTCTGGATAAATTGTTTGCCGCACTCAGGGCACTGGAAAGGTTTCTCCCCGGAATGGTTCTTAAAGTGCGTCTGAAGGTGGCTCCTCCTGACAAAGCCTTTGCCACACTCGGTGCACTGGTAAGGTCGCTCCCCCGAGTGCCGCCTCTGGTGCTCCACCAGTTGGTACTTCCTCTGGAAAAATTTCCCACATTCCGTACATTCCAACTGTTTCTTCGTGGTCGCACGATCATTTGGCCCTTCAGCGAGAGTGGGAGATTGTCCACCAAGAGCCAAACGTGACTTCCCATCAGGACCTCCTGCCATGTTTTTAGAAGGCAGTTGGTGACGTTCAGCTGGCAGAACACTCTGCATCTCCTTTTTAGCAGCAAAGTCAATGTGTGACAGATGTTCTACACATGAGAGGGGCTCCTCCTTAACGTACGTGGTTATAGCTTGTGTGATGGGTGGACAGCCAGGGTGACAGAGTTCCTGCTCAACAGATTCTTCCTTAACACAAACAGTTACATATTGCAGGTTGTCAGCTCTGACGGAGGTGTCAGCATGTGCAAGGGAGTGTTCTTTTTCATTTGAGGGGGGTTCCTCCTTAATATGAGGAGATGGAGGCTGTGTGTGATATGGAGAGGGCTCAGGGTGTGGGAGATGGCCCTCACATGAGAGGGGTTCCTCTTTAATAAGAGACGGAAGAAGTTGTGTATGATGTGTGGAAAGGTCAGGATGGGGGAGATGGTCCTCACACAAGAGGAGTTCCTCTTTAATTAGGGTAGGAAGAAGTTGTGTATGATATGTGGAGAGGTCAGGATGGGAGAGATTATCCTCACAAAGGAAGGGTTCCTCCTTAATTGGGGTGGGAAGAGGTTGTGTATGATGTGCAGAGAGGTCAGGATGGGGGAGATGGTCCTCACAAAGGAAGGGTTCCTCCTTAATTGGGGTGGGAAGAGGCTGTGTATGATGTGCGGAGAAGTCAGGATGGGGGAGATGTTCCTCACAAAGGAAGGGTTCCTCCTTAACTGGGGTGGGAAGAGGTTGTGTATGATGTGCGGAGAGGTCAGGATGGGGGAGATGTTCCTCACATAGGAAGGGTTCCTCCTTAATTGGGGTGGGAAGAGGCTGTGTATGATGTGTGGAGAGGTCAGGATGGGGGAGATGGTCCTCACATAAGAAGGGTTCCTCCTTAATTGGGGTGGGAAGAGGTTGTGTATGATGTGTGAAGGAGTCAGGATGGGGGAGATGGTCTTCACATGAAAAGTGTCCCTCCTTTATGTACGTGGATATAGACTGTGCGGGGGGGGGACAGTCAAGGTGCTGGAGATTTTTGTCAGAAAATTCATCCTTAACACAAACAGTTATATACTGCAAATTGTCTGTTCTAAGGCAAGTGTCACCACAGGGGAGGGAGTCTTCATGTAAGAGGAGTTCCTTCTTAATATACGATGGTGGAAGCCGTGTATGATTGGTGGAGGTGGAGATGTCAGAATGGGGGAGATGTTCCTCACCTGAGCAGGGTTCCTCCTTAATATGCATAGATGGAAGCTGTGCATGATTGGTGAGTGTAAGGAGGTCAGGGTGGGGGTGATGCCTTCCAGGTGAGCATGGCTCCTCCTTAATGCCAGATGTACCCATTATATGTAGTGTCTCCTGGGATGTCAGACATTTGTTCTTCTGATCAAGTTCTTTGGTCGGAGTTCCCACTTGAGTTCTCTGCATTTCTCAGAATGAGGTCCTTCTTTGTCTGATGTTCCAAGTAAGAATATAGCAGACTGAATCCAATGAAATTCTGGGTGCCGCCACACCTAAAGGGAAGATAGAAAGCTGATGGGTGTAAAGTAGACCTGTCACCAAAAAAGAACTTCACCCAACTGCCCAGACCAACCACCTTTCCTGAAGGTCATATACAGTTCTGAAATACCTCTGCAGCACAAATCACAAGAGCCAGTCATGTGACAAAGCATTCGGTCATGTAGTCTTTGTACAAAGAAGGGGGCCCAGAAACTCGAACATTTTTCTCGTAAACTCCTCCACACCAATTTCAGCTTTTACTTGTTGCTAAACATTCCTGGAACGGGGTACGCCATTCTGACTCCCTACGGAGAAATGACTACAACTCCTATTTCACCAGTAGGAAAATGAAGTCAGTGGCATCTACAATGTCCTCCGAGATGCTGGCATATGCCCACCTGGCAGGAAACTGTGTTTGGAATCCACCCACCCTTCAGATGGAAAAGTGCTTCTAAAGTAAAGTGTAGAAACTTTAAAAAATTCCCATGGCCCGTTCCCTGCAGGAGAAGAGGTATGACACTACTGAGTCCTGCTAAGCCTTGTGGCCCCTACCACATCCAATGATTTCATCCTCAGACCCTTACGGCACTGCTGAGTTTAGTGTACCCCTCTTGTGTTTTACTCCCTCTGATCCCTACTTCACTGCTAAGTCCTTTGTCCTCCACCATGTGCTATGGTTTCATTCTCTGACCCCTTTGTCACTGCTGAGTCCTGTGTCCTCCACCATGTGCCATGGTTTCTTCCTCTAACCCCTCCTTCACTGCTAAGTCCTGTGTCCCTTACCATTTTTAATGATTCCTTCCTCCGACTCCTATCTCACTGCTGTTTCCTGCCACATGCTATGGCTCCTCTCTCCAACCCCTATTTCAGTGCCGAGCCGTGTCCCCCACCATGCACCACAATCCTATCCACCACGTCCTACGTCACTACTGAGTCCTGTGTTCCCACCAAATGCCATGGTTCCTTCCTATGACCCCTATTATTACTGCAGAGCCATGTGTCCCCCACCATGTGACATGGTTCCTTCCTCTGACCCCTATATCACTGCTGAGCACTGTGTTCCCCACCATGTGCCATGGTTCCTTCCTCCAATCCTTATGTCACTACGAAATCCTGTGTCCCCACCAGGTTCCATGGTTCCTTCCACCAACCTAAGCCCTGTGTTCCGCACCACGTGCCATGGTCTCTTCCCCCAACCCCTACATCACAGCTGAGTCCTGCTTCCCCCCCCCCCGCCACATGCCATAGTTTCTTTCTCCAACCTGAGTCCTGTATCTTCTGCCACATACCATGGTTCCTTCCTACAACTGGAGTCCTGCATTCCCCACCATGTGCCCTAGTTTCTTCCTCCAACCTAAGTCCTGTGTTCCCCACCTCGTCCCATGGTTCCTTCCTCCAACCTGTGTCCTGTGTTCCCCACCTCGTGTCATGTTTCCTTCCTCCAACCTGAGTCCTGTATCTTCTGCCACATACCATGGTTCCTTCCTTCAACCGGAGTCCTGCATTCCCCACCATGTGCCATAGTTCCTTCCTCCAACCTGAGTCCTGTGTTCCCCGCCTCGTCCCATGGTTCCTTCCTCCAACCTGAGTCCTGTGTTCCCCGCCTCGTCCCATGGTTCCTTCCTCCAACCTGAGTCCTGTGTTCCCCGCCTCGTGCCATGTTTCCTTCCTCCAACCTGAGTGCTGTGCCCCCCGCCTTGTGCCATGGTGGAGAACACAGGGCTCAGTTTGAAGGAAGGAACCATGGCATGTGGCAGAGGATACAGGACCCAGCAGTATATCAATACCAGTTGGAGAAAGGAACCCAGACACATGGCGGAGGACCTCACAAACTCACTTTAGAGTACCTGTCCTCACTTGAAAAACCAGTAAGTTACGGCTCCCCACAAGGAGCCACTAGTGTCGCTGTTTCTGAAATCCGGGTGCTGAGGCCAAAGCGGTTTGGACCTCTTTCCGTCCACTATTCTTGGCCTTACTCTTTAGAAGCTCCATCGACGACTCCTCACGCCGATACCGGTGCCCCCACTGCAGTGCCGACACCCTCCTAGACAACCAGGTGACCCCTCCTTTTCTCATAATAAGATGATAATAATAATAATAAGACATTATTACCTCCTCTTCTCTGGGAACACACTCTCCACATACACTACAGCACTCTCTCCAGAGCTCTCATCGTTGAGCTACAACAAAATGGCCGCCAGGATCCCAGTTTGTCTATACTGAGACAGGAAGCCTGAACCTCGGCGGCCATTTTCTTGTAGACCCGCAGCTGTTCTTTTTCTTGTCTTTTTTTTCAGAAAGTGTAGTCTGTTTTAACAGAGCGCATAAAGACGAATAGCACTCGGGGTGAGGGGAACTGTGTCACCGCTGGCGTTCAGTTGAATAGAACAAAATTTCCTGAGAGGGGAAGGTGTCTTTTGGCTCAGGGGGACGCCATTTTGTTGTAGCACATTTAGAAAAAGGAAGGAAGGTGCCGCTGTGCAAATCCCAGAATCCTCCTGGTGGGGATATTTTGTCTGCTCCAGTAACAGGATGGCTGTATAGAGAAGGTAATAATATCTTCTTGTGATTATGACATTAGTGATATATATATATATATATATATATATATATATATATATATATATATATATATATATATATATATATGGCTTTGCATTTCCTATCTGTTTACATTACCAGCCTCATTCATGCTATGCAGGTGACCATTTGGGATGGCGGTTGGACGTACAATCAGCTAGCTGATGGATTGCGTTGTTAAGGTGCCCTGCCGTAATGAGGACCTGTGGGGGGCGCTACAGTGTCCACAGGGGAGGTCCCTCGTCTGGTCCCTGGTGGCACTGGAGCAGTGTACTTGTTAGGCTACCCCTCTTTTTAAGAAGAACCCCACCCCTATTTAAAAGTCTGTCCCACCCCCCAATTGGGCAAGGGGTCCGCACACAGATCAGTATGGAAGCATAGCACCAGCTTAATGCTTTTTAGCTGCATCAAATAAAAAGTGTTCAAAACAGCCACAGCCCAAAAAGCCAGTGCCCTGCCAGCATGCTATGGAGAATGACCCTTGTTTTCTGTGTGGAAGCGGTGGCCTCTCTAAAGAGGTCAAGTTCCCCCCTTGAATCAAATCTAGAACTGTCCAATCAGTGGGGAGCTTGAGTCTCGCTGCCCCAGCAGGGGACTTGAATAGAAAAGCCTGTGCCCTGCTAGCATGCTGTGGAGAAGGACCCTTGCTTGTTCTCTGTATGGAAGCAGTGGCCTCTCTAAAGAGGTCAAGCTCCCCCGTTGAGTCAAATCTAGAACTGTCCAATCAGTAGGGAGCTTGAGTTTTGCTGCCTCAGCAGGGGACTTGAATAGAAAAGCCCGTGCCCTTCCGGCATGCTGTGGAGAAGGACCCTTGTTCTCTGTGTGGAAGCAGTGGCCTCTCTAAAGAGGTCAGATCCCCCGCTGAGTCAAATCTAGAACTGTCCAATCAGTGGGGAGATTGAGTTTTGTTGCCTCAGTAGAGGACTTGAATGAAAAGGCCTGTGCCCTGCCAGCATGCTATGGAGAAGGACCAGTTCTTTCTGTGTGGAAGCAGTGGCCTCTCTAAAGAGGTCAAACAACCTCTCATTCCACCGAGTCATTGCTGGAACTGTCCAATCAGTGGACAGCTTAAGTTTTGCTGACTCAGCAGGGGGCCCGAGTAGAAAAGCATGTGCTCTGCCAGAAGCTGCAGAGAAGGACCGTTGCTCTTTGTGTGGAAGCAGTGGCCTCTAGAGAGGTCCAACACACCCCCTGCTGAGTCAGAGCTAGAGCTGCCCAGTCGGCAGGAAGTTGGGCTTTGTTGAGAAGGGGGGAGCATGTTAGACTTCTGCAGAGAGACCACTGTTTCCACACAGAGAGCAAGGGTCCTTCTCTGCAGCCTCTGACAGAGCACAGGCTTCTCCCCTTGGGCTGTGGCTGCTTTGTAGAGAAAACCCAACTGTAAGACTTTTGAACATCTTATGTTTCGGTGGACCATGAATGTATTTAGCTGATGGTAATGAAAAGCTTACTGCAGCTTCAAAGCATAACTCCAGCTAGGTTAGGAAGAGGTCAGGTTTTATTTCTTTCTGTGGCCCCAGTGGGAATCTTTTTTTTTTTTTTTCCCTTGACTTCCTGTTCTTGTGAGACCATAGCGCTGACCCAGCTGTCGCCAAGCATGGTTAGCAATGGAAACCTTGTCAGAAGTTCTAACCCTTCCTCCTTCTACTAACGACAAGGGGAACTTGCTAAGACTTCAGCAGCCAGAATCTGGAGCAGTTTTGCGTGTTAACCAATCAGCTTCTAGCTTTCATCTTCAGAGCCTAACCGAACAAGCTGAAGATAGAAGCTGATTGGTCTCTTTACACAGCTGCTCCAGTGTTGAGAAATTCCCCTTGATGTGTTTCCTGTCCACATTGAAAAGATTGTATATCCCTTGCAGTCCTGCCCAGTGAGGGGAATCTCACCAATTGTAACAAAGACGGCAGTAGAAACCTGGCAGAGACCTTAACCTTTTTCTCTCCACCCAAAACCAAACTAAATATTTTGGTTGAAATCAGACTTAGGCGTTCAGCATCTCCAAAAAATGGCATTGGACTTTCAGTGATGGCTACAACAAAAAGGACACAAACCAAGCTGCTAAAATCAGCCTTTGCTGTGTGGTTACTGGGCTCGTTCAGGTTAAAAAGTTGGGAGATCCAAAAAGGCCTTCCCGAAGAGTTGATGGTCTTTTTCTAATCTGGGAAGTTCCAGTTGAGGTGGCTTGAGTAATAGGGCCAGAAATGTTCCCGGTACGTCCAACTAGGAGCAGTCGCAATGGCAAACCGGGACATTCTGGTGGGGATGTAGCTTCTCTCAAGCCTAGGAGCACCTTGGTATCACTCAGGAAGAACTGAAGCCCTGGAGAAGTCTACTTTGGTCTACCGACCCCTCTTCAGAATAGGAAAACCGATAATATAGATGATGATTTCCTCCTTGGTCCTGTTCTCTAGGGCACAAGAAATGGCAGGCATCCGTTGTAATTAGATTTTTTTTTTAATTATTATTAGAGCCCAATGGTTTTCCAAGCCTGAACTTACCATGATGGAGAACCGGCCATCCCTCCCTTCACCGGGTAAGAGGAGACTTTAATTTCTTGTAAAGGAGAGGAGAGTATTGAGAATCCATCTAGATACACACATCCTCTGATTTTAAGACATACAAACAATGTACTCAGTCAGTGTGTGTGTTTCCTACAGATGGATCCAGTAATGGGAACCCACCAGAGAGATGTCCCCGTCCTCTGTATTCCTGGGATTCCACACAGGATCGTCAGGAGATCATAAGGAGCTATCAGGTACATTGAGTTGCAGATTCTGAAAATAGAATTGATTCTGTGTTACAGACATGTTTTGAGTACATTTCGATCTTGACTTGCAATTCAGATGCGGTTGAAGAGGAATAAATGGTGTGCTTTGTGTCTTCTACAGAGTGAGGGCCTGATTGTTAAAGCTGAAGTGAAAGAGGAGGAGACGGATCTGAGGCGCAATGATCAATGTAAGAAGAAGAAAATTCCTCCAGAGATCAGCCCAGGTGAGGAATAAACACTAAATCCAAAGAAGAGTCCCAGATCCTCCTTGTTCAGTCACTACAACAATCTCTTCTCCCACCTCCTCTGTCATTAAGGCCAGTTTCACGCATGCTTTGGTTTGTATAAGAGCAGTGTGAACAGCAAGCTTTGGCAAAGCATTTGCAGAGCATTCAGCAAGCTTTGGTGAGGCTTTTAGCCCTTTCGCTGCCAGAGCCATTTTTGCATTTCTTTTGCACACATTTTAAAAATCATTTTATATTTTCTGAACACAGACACCCTGGAGAATAAAAGAGCGGTAGTTCCAATTTTTCTATGTTACGCAATATTACCGCAAAGGTCTAAGAAATGCTGCAGAGCAGTAAAAAAACCACACTAAACGGAATTTAAGGGCCAACAAATGCAGTAAATTACCCACATTTTGGTAAAATATAAAAGACAAGGTTGCACCGAGTAAGTAGATACACAAAATTTGGTACCCTAAATTTTCTAAAGGTGACACCTCAAAAGCCCCCTATAGGTCATCAGTTTAGACGGAGGAGGTCTGGTGCTAGAATTATTGCTCTCACTCCAGAGTACGTCTGATATGTATCAGCCTAATGGGTGGACAGTATGTTCCGTTGAGGGAGCCATCAGCCTCATGAGGAGACAGTATGTGCCCAGTGGTGGAGCCATCAGCCTCATGGGGAGACGGTATGTGCCCAGTGTTGCAGCCATCAGCCTCATGGGGAGACAGTATGTGCCAAGTGGTGTAGTCAGTCAGCCTTATGGGGAGATAGTATGTGCCCAGTGGTGTAGTCAGTCAGACTCTAATATACTCCGGCTCTCCTCCTCATATCACAGGTGTTCCCATTTCTCCTCACTGACTGTGCTGCCAACAATTGTAATGATTGCCATCACTTTCAGTCCCGAAGACAAGACAATGGTCACCAAGGCCAATAGAGAGTTTTGATAACTTGCAACCAACCACTGTATTCCTTCTTCTTTGTTTTTCATGGTTCAGGACAGGGTGGATTTGATTTAAATCAAACTGATTTAAATCACGATTTAAATCACTAGTCAGTAAGGCTTGATTTAAATCCTAGTTTTCTACATAAAGACTAATTCTTGCTGGTATAACTTTAATATGCAAGTAGATGAAGATTTTTAGAATAACAACTTTTCATATTAGTTTTTTTATCCCCAGTTTAATAGGTTAATCGTTCATATTTGGACAACTTTTCTGTTGAACTTAGGAAGGAGAAAAATAATCATTACCTAATAATAACAATTTAAATAGATTTATTCATCTGAAACAATAACATTACAGCATATGTTATTTGCTTAAACAAACATCCATGTTTGTTAACTAATTTGGCTAAACAAAATATATATATTTTAAGAAACTTAGACTGTCAGCCCCTTCCTCCTCACACTTAGTTTCACTTTCTTCTTGTGCAGATCTATTCCACTCCAAACAATCAGAAAAATATTGTTTCTATTCTATTCACTGAACTTCTTGAAATTTAGCACTGAAGGGGTTGATTCTGTATTCATAGGTTTGTAGAAGTTAGGATTAAGGTCTTTTTCTTAACTCTGTTCATGTTATAACATTTTTGCTGTGAAGAAGAGGCATGTGATCTCCGCTGAGTCAAATTCAGTTTTGAGAACTGCAAAGTACACCAAGCATCTGTGATAATATCTTGTAGGCAGAGAAACTGCCCAATAATCTTACAAAAACCTCTGGAAGAGCATGACATTGTGAATGGATTCATGGAATTTATTTACCAAAAAAATTAAACATATACAGCCTTATTCTACATAATTAAAAAACTAATCTTTATTTCATGATGGAATAACCTTTGGATGGTAATATATTTTCCTCAAAAAGCATTTTATTTAAAAAAATCCGATATAAATAAAAAAAAATTAGATTCTTTTTTTTTTTTTTTAATCATTGATTTTTATCCACCCTGGTTCAGGATACAGACATCCTGGAGGTTATATGATCATACATTTGTGGCTCTTTGTGTTTCCTACAGCTGGATCCAACAGCAGAAACACACCAGAGAGATGTCCCAGTCCTATTTTGTCTCGGGACTCCACGCTGGAAGATCAGACCACCTCAGATGAGCATCAAGTAGGTGGATCTGAGGGGTCGTGGAAAAACATAAGGAGTCTTCATTACATGAGGCCTCTCCAAAGACAATATCCTGTGTAACTTTAGATAACACAAAATTATTTTTTTTCTATCATTGGTGATGTTCAAACACTATATCTCTGGCTTTGCTTTATTCAGGATGACAATCTGATTACTATCAAAGTTGAAGTCAAAGATGAAGAAGGTGAAGAGACTGCGAGGGGAGACGAGCCATGTAAGGAGGAGGAGATTCCTCCAGAGATTAGCCAAGGTGAGGAATAAACACTAAATCCAGAGAGGAGTCCCAGATTCTCCTTGTTCAGTCACTACAACAATCTCTTCTTCTCCCCCCTCCTCTCTCAGTAGACCGTAATGGGGAAACAGGATGTGCCCAGTAGTGGAGCCATCAGCCTCATGGGGAGACAGTATGTGTCCAGTGGTGGAGCCATCAGCCTCACAGGGAGGCAGTATGTGCCCAGTGGTGGAGCCATCAGCCTCATTGGGAGGCAGTATGTGCCCAGTGGTGGAGCCATCAGCATCATGGGGAGACAGTATGTGCCCATTGGTGAAGCCATCAGCTTCATGGGGAGAGAGTACGTGCCCATTGGTGGAGCCATCAGCCTCACGGGGAGACAGTGTGTGCCCAGTGGTGGAGTCATCAGTCTCACGGGGAGGCAGTGTGTGCCCAGTTGGGGAGCCATCAGCCTCACAGAGAGACAGTTTATGTGCCCAATGGTGGAGCCATCAGCCTCATGGGGAGACAGTATGTGCCCAGTAGTGGAGCCATCAGCCTGACAGGGAGACAGTGTGTGCCCAGTGTTGCAGCCATCAGCCTCATGGGGAGACAGTATGTGTCCAGTGGTGGAGCCATCAGTCTCATGGGGAGGCAGTATGTGCCCAGTGGTGGAGCCATCAGCCTCATGGGGAGACAGTATGTGTCCAGTGGTGGAGCCATCAGTCTCATGGGGAGGCAGTATGTGCCCAGTGGTGGAGCCATCAGCCTCATTGGGAGGCAGTATGTGCCCAGTGGTGGAGCCATCAGCTTCATGGGGAGACAGTACGTGCCCATTGGTGGAGCCATCAGCTTCATGGGGAGACAGTATGTGCCCAGTGGTGTAGTCAGTCAGCCTCTAATATACTCTGGCTCTCCTCCTCATATCACATCAGTTACAACAGTAACAGGTGTCCCTATTTCTCCTCACTGACTGTGCTGGCGACAATTGTAATGATTGCCATCACTTTTAGTCCCGAAGACAAGACAATGGCCACCAAGGCCAAAGAGAGTTTTGATAACTTGCAACCGACCACTGATTTCCTTATTCTGTGTTTTTCATGGTTCTGGATACAGACATCCTGGAAGTTATATGATCATACATTTGTGGCTCTTTGTGTTTCCTACAGCTGGATCCAACAACAGAAACACACCAGAGAGATGTCCCAGTCCTATTTCTTCTCAGGACTCCATGCTAGAAGATCAGACCACCTCAGATGAGTATCAGGTAGGTGGATCTGAGGGGTCGTGAAATAACACAAGGAGTCTTCATTACATGAGGCCTGTCCAAAGACAATATCCTGTGTAATTGGACAAAAAAGGGGAATAGCCACCTAACATGACACGTAAATATGTGTCATATAAATATCTCCATCTCACTAATAATTAGTGTGGATTTATAAACCCGATATACTTAACAAAAAAATAGCAGTATGACAAGTGCAATACTGCTCACACAGAGTGGTTATTAGAAAATCCAAGCGGAGTAATATAATTAGTAATTACAAAAAAGTTTTATTCGATCACATGGATCATGCGGAGGTTAGACAGAGACATGGTAAACAAGTCATTATAAAATCACTAAATTAAAAACATTCGGCCTCTCCAGATCTAATAGTTATACGGCAATCAGGAAACCACATAAGGCAATGAAGTTCCTAACTACTTGATCAAAGAATTTTCATATTTTCCATACGGTATCTGCATAGGGAGAACATTCTTCAAAAAATTGTTTTGGTAACCACCACAGTAAATGGAATGACCTCCTGAAATGGAAAACCAGAAAAGAAAGAATCATAGTAGAGGGAACAAAAATAGGATATATGCACTAACCATATGCAATAACAGAACAACCCCATAACAGGTATATATGTTATTCTATTACCTTCTCATAAACTTGACCATCATGAAAGGATGGATATATGGCCTTCCTGGGTAACCACATCAAATGGAAATGTATCCACAGTAGTAAATGATTCTAAAAGTGTATAAATATGAGACATAAATATCAAGCTACCAGCAAACCTGAATGGGACTAAAATAAGGGTAAAAATCTTCGAATATTAACATACAAAAGATCAAGGGGACTCCTCCTCACTTGAAGTAAGATCAGGTCTGGATAAAAAAGTGAATATGGGGGTGGGAAGCCAGGTGGTTAATATAGAGTCCAGACTGGTTGATACAGTCTAAGTATATTTAAATATATAGACCCAAATCTGGGTTTCCAAAAATTGCTCAATAATGAGAAAGTAGTGCGATTCCTTAAAAATATATATGAGACTGTTTTTGCATGCCACAACACATATAAAGTGTATTGTATACGTATTCCTCCAATAGGAGTTCAAAAAATTCCCCCAAAAAATGAGGTAAATAGGCACAGGATTTCCAAAATATGAAGGTATATTACCCGTATATATAAATAGCACTGAAGCCTAATTTAGCCGAACGGCTACAAACTTGCCACCGGTGGAAGTAGGCTGTGACTCAGAATTGCCATGTGCGGGCTGCTTAAGATGATGTCCTCATCATAATTTGAGTGTCTCCTGCCTTTCCAATGTGGAGCTGAAGCAAACCGCTTCTTCCTTCCTCGTGGGTACCGCGCCCTATGGAGTCGCCGAGCGTAATGATGTCATCACGTTGACGTGTTTTGTCCGCCCATCACCGCAGACTTCGTCAGAACAGTAGTTAAATTAGGCTTCAGTGCTATTTATATATACGGGTAATATACCCTCATATTTTGGAAATCCTGTGCCTATTTACCTCATTTTTTTGGGGAATTTTTTGAACTCCTATTGGAGGAATACGTATACAATACGCTTTATATGTGTTGTGGCATGCAAAAACAGTCTCATATTTTTAAGGAATCGCACTACTTTCTCATTATTGAGCAATTTTTGAAAACCCAGATTTAGATCTATATATTTAAATATACTTAGACTGTATCAACCAGTCTGGACTCTATATATTAACCACCTGGCTTCCCACCCCCATATTCACTTTTTCAGCCAGACCTGATCTTACTTCAAGTGAGGAGGAGTCCCCTTGATCTTTTGTATGTTAATATTCAAAGATTTTTACCCTTATTTTAGTCCCATTCAGGTTTGCTGGTAGCTTGATATTTATGTCTCATATTTATACACTTTTAGAATCATTTACTACTGTGGATACATTTCCATTTGGGGTGGTTACCCAGGAAGGCCATATATCCATCCTTTCATGATGGTCAAGTTTATGAGAAGGTAATAGAATAACATATATACCTGTTATGGGGTTGTTCTGTTATTGCATATGGTTAGTGCATATATCCTATTTTTGTTCCCTCTACTATGATTCTTTCTTTTCTGGTTTTCCATTTCAGGAGGTCATTCCATTTACTGTGGTGGTTACCAAAACAATTTTTTGAAGAATGTTCTCCCTATGCAGATACCGTATGGAAAATATGAAAATTCTTTGATCAAGTAGTTAGGAACTTCATTGCCTTATGTGGTTTCCTGATTGCCGTATAACTATTAGATCTGGAGACGCCGAATGTTTTTAATTTAGTGATTTTATAATGACTTGTTTACCATGTCTCTGTCTAACCTCCGTATGATCCATGTGATCGAATAAAACTTTTTTGTAATTACTAATTATATTACTCCGCTTAGATTTTCTAATAACCACTCTGTGTGAGCCATATTGCACTTGTCATACTGCTATTTTTTTGTTAAATATCCTGTGTAACTTTAGATAACACAATATTATTTTTTTCTATCATTGGTGATGTTCAAACACTACTTATATCTATGGCTTTGCTTTATTCAGGATGAAAATCTGATTACTGTCAAAGTTGAAGTCAAAGATGAAGAAGGTGAAGAGACCGCAAAGGGAGACAAGCCATGTAAGGAGGAGGAGATTCCTCCAGAGATTATTCCAGGTGAGGAATAAACACTAAATCCAGAGAGGAGTCCCAGATCCTCCTTGTTCAGTCACTACAACAATCTCTTCTTCTTCCCCCTCCTCTGTCAGTAGACAGTAATGGGGAAACAGAATGTGCCCAGTGGGGGGGTCAGGAGCCATCAGCCTCTATTAGACTCTAGCTATGAGCCATGTAAGGAGGAGGAGATCCTTCCAGAGATCAGCCCAGGTCAGGAATAAACACTAAATCCAGAGAAGAGTCCCAGATCCTCCTTGTTCAGTCACTACAACCATCTCTTCTTCTCCCCCCTCCTCTGTCAGTAGACAGTAATAGGGAAACAGGATGTGCCCAGTGGGGGGGTCAGGAGCCATCATCCTCTATTAGACTCCGGCTCTCCTTACAGGTTGGTCAAGAGGCCAAACTGCCGAAGTCCGCCACTCACCCCAACTTAATTCCTCTGAAGAAGTGAAAGTTGGTCTGAGAAAGGAGTCGGAAGCAAATGGGAACGGCACTTTGCATCTGTTATCTTTTTCTGCTTGTGTGTCTGGCTGCGGGGGGAGGCCACTGGGCTTATTGACCTGCTTATGGATGTTGCCAACAGTTCTTATAGGGTAAAAATAGGAATGTTGGGTGGTGAGGGGGTTCGCCAGTCATTGTTGCTGCTGGTGGGGAAAACATGCCATGCGCGGGACAGGCCAGGCACACCTGCGTGGCATGTGGGCCCCATCATGGCTGCAGTTGTCGGCCACATTTGAGAGGATGCCTCAAAAGTGCCGCATCTTCTCTGGTGGCAGAGGAAGCCTGTGTGTGGCTCAATGCACCCATGCTATAGGATCAAGCTGGTATACATCCATTATTACACGAGATTACCAGATCAGCACCTGAGCGAGTCCATCTGCAGCCACAACCCCACCCTCCCCCATAAATGTATTTTTTACCCAAGACAAAAAAAAATGTGGATTATAAAATTACTGTAAGGCTATTACATTGTTACTGATTTGATTGAACAAACAGATTCTACTCTTCTTCTTTTTTTTTCCTCCCCCATTCCTGTTTATGGTTTCTTCCACAAGGCCAACACACCAAAAGTAACCTGGCAGAATGTTCAATTGTCTCTTCTGATGGTGATATGAAAGATGATGACATCACAGCGGTTGCTCTGGGAGAAATCACCCCTAATGTGCAGCCGGTACGTGATAGAAGTGAAGAATTCTATGTTTATTGAACTTCGGGCTCAAAACTAAAGTTACACGATAAACAGGAACAGGATGTGCGAGCGACCGATCTCCTACCCACCTCTGGTTAGTAGGGACTTGCTTCATCCTGCTAGCCCAGCTACAGCGGACTTTCCCTTCAATACACAGGGCAGTTCCTGTCCGGTCCCTGTGCTGCTAGTATGATTGGCACGTGTGGGTGTGGAATGCAATGCTGGATGCAATAACTAAAAGCAAGTCATATACACACAATTACACACACAGGTACGTTTAACCAGCATTTACACCATTAATTATTCTAAGCCTGCGAAAGGCCCTCTACCAAATGAACACCTGCCCCGGCACATCATGTATCATTCACTCCGCACTACAAGATCTAACAGACTGCAACCGCAATATTCTTGCACTGTCAAAACCTCCACTTTTTATTATCATACGACACACAGGAGGATATATATTATAGTCATCACAATCTGCATAATAACACACACCAATAATAATGAGCATTACAGCATGAAATAGATACATATTTTGACAGCGTCACAGCTTAGAACTAATACATTACCAAAGCTATGGGAAGACGAGAAGGAACAGACCCTATCGGAACCATAATGCACAGGGGGTCACGGGGAAGCCGTAAGCGTGACCAATCAATGAGCCCATATAGCCTTGGCAAGAGTCCCAGCCTCGGAGTGTCCTCGTTTGCACAGGAAGGCTCCTGATCGATCCCACTTTAAACTCCCGGCTTTTAAACCCTTTTTCTGGCAGCTCAATAAATCTGTCAGATGTAAATTAAAGCGATAAGTCCAGGAGGTGACATGCACCTCGTTGGACTTAACTCATAAGTTGCAAGAAGCATAGGGATAGCTGTGCTCCCAAGGATTCTGTAAGTTTAAGTCCAACAAGGTGCATGCTACCTACTGGAATTATCTATTTAATTTATATCTGACCGTTTTCTGGAGGTCCAGGAGTACAGCTATTGCTACACTCCCAGGGCTCTGAGAGGAGAGATTCTGTCTTATGACACACAGCATCTCTACCCCCCTTCCTGCTGTTCATTCACAGCAGCCTTTGTATTTTGGAAATGAGTACACATGCTACAAAGCACCCTGTGATTGGGCAGGAGAAGGGGAGGGTGGGCACAGCAGCTGCATGCTACAGCAGAAGGAGGTGAGACCATAATGTGCAGAGTCAGCGTTGCCAGAAGCATAGGGATAGCTGTGCTCCCAGAGCTCAATAAATCTGTCAGATGTAAATTAAAGAGATAAGTCCACAAAGTGACATGCACCTCGTTGGACTTAACTCATACTATGCCTGCACATTTTACAAGGCGGCTGAAGTCCTGGAAGTTCAGCTTTGAGGCACCTTTCGTGTTTCTTCGCTGTCAGAACCCTTGCATGATTTCCCGTCCAGATCCTGCTTTTGGTTCAGGTTACCACAAGCTTCGGCGTAGGACTTAAACAGGGAAGTGCTTTACCCTGAAACCTTTTTTGTTTATTTTTTCAGGGAAATCGCAAAGGTGTGAAATCTATTTCGTGTACTGTATGCGGAAAACGTTTTGTCCGAAGAGTTCCACTGCTGAAGCATATGCGGTCGCACAAACTGGAGAGGCCGTATTCATGTTTAGAGTGTGGCAAATGCTTCGTGCAGAAGGTCCACCTTGTTGTTCACCAAAGAATTCACACGGGGTTAAAGCCATACTCATGCCAAGAGTGTGGGAAATGCTTCACCCAGAAAGCTTCCCTGGTCCACCATCAGAGCTCCCATCGTGGTGTGAAAGCATTTTCATGCTCCGATTGCGGGAAGTCTTTTCGGCAGAAGTTCTCACTCATCAAACACCAGCGAATGTACATGCAAGAGAAACCATACTCCTGCTCTGACTGCGGGAAATGCTTTGCATCCAAGTCAACTCTTCTCGGCCACCAGAAGACCCACACAGGCGAGAAACCATTCGCCTGTCCCCAGTGCGGGAAGTGCTTTGCTACGAAGTCCACCATGGTCATCCATCAGAAGACACACATGGAGCAGAAACCTTACAAGTGTTCAGAGTGCGGAAAGTGCTTCGCCCAAAAGACCAACCTGCTCATTCATCAGACCATCCACACGGGAGAGAAGCCGTTTTCCTGTACAGAATGCGGTAGACGGTTTGCCCAGAAGTCACGCCTGATTAGCCATCAAAGGAGGCACACTGGGGAAAAGCCGTACTCTTGTCCAGAGTGTGGGGAGACGTTTGCCACGAAGTCTTCTCTCAGCGCACATCAGAGGATCCACACCAACAACCTCTTCTCCTGCCCGGACTGTGGGAAGGGTTTTATATACAAGTCAAATATGGTCAAACACCGGAAGACGCATGCCAAGGAGAAGCCACACGTGTGTTCAGAATGCGGCAAGTCCTTCACGCAGAAGTCGGGCCTCGTTCGGCATCAGAGAGTTCACACGGGAAAGAAGCTCTTCTCATGTTCAGACTGCGACAAGAGCTTTAACTGGAAGTCGTCTCTGGTTGGCCATCAGAAAAGTCATCGAACCGAGACGCCTTAGCGCGAGAAGCTCTTAACACTGAAGGCAACTTTGTGAGAGGCAGAACATTGGAGAACAGTCCTTCACTGAAGGCACAGCTTGACCTAAAGCAAAGGTGCCGTTTTTACCATCTCCATCATTCACAACTTTACTGTAGGTTGAGGTCTTGACTGGTTGCTTTCTGGAACGAGTGACTGGTTGGCTGTTCCCACTACAATGACATCATCAATCGGTGCCCCAACTTTATACCTTTACATAGCTAAGCTCCAGGTAGAAGTAGAGGTCAGCTGAAGCCCTCTTGAGCTGATGAGTTGCCTACAGCAGCCAAGGATCCATCTATAGCAGCGGTTCTCAACCTGGGGGTCGAACGACCATTTCCCAGGGGTCGCCTAAGACCATCGGAAAACACATATTTCCGATGGTCTTAGGAACCGAGACACCGCTGCTGTCTCCGGCGATGTGTGGGCGGGATGATACGCTGTTCCTGTCACCTGGCCACACCTCCGGGATCGCTCAGCAGCTCCGCCTCCTCGCCGCTGATTGGCCACCGGAACTGTAGCTCAGGAGAGGCACACAGGCGGCCAATCACCGGCGAGGAGGTGGAGCTTGGAGAGGAGGAGCCGAGCGGCAGCGCGCGTACATCAAAGAAGACCGAGGGAGCTGCCGGAGCGAGTGAAGAGGAGAGCGGCCAGAGAAGGAAGACAGCTGACAGGTAAGTGAGAGAGCGAGCCCAGGCTGGAACAGGGGTCAGCAAAGTAAGTATCATTGGTGTCAGTGGGAGGAATAGTGCCCCATCATTTGTGTCACTAATACCAACGATGGGGCACTATTCCTCCCCCCACTGACACCAACGATGGGGCACTATTCCTCCCCCCACTGACACCAACGATGGGGCACTATTCCTCCCCCCACTGACACCAACGATGGGGCACTATTCCTCCCCCCACTGACACCAACGATGGGGCACTATTCCTCCCCCCACTGACACCAACGATGGGGCACTATTCCTCCCCCCACTGACACCAACGATGGGGCACTATTCCTCCCCCCACTGACACCAACGATGGGGCACTATTCCTCCCCCCACTGACACCAACGATGGGGCACTATTCCTCCCCCCACTGACACCAACGATGGGGCACTATTTCCCCCCCCCCTGACCCCAATGATGGGGCACTATTCTCCCCTCCACCACACTGACATCAATGATGGGGCACTATTCCTCCCACTGACACCAATGATGGGGCACTATTCCTCCCCCCACTGACACCAACGATGGGGCACTATTCCTCCCCCCACTGACACCAACGATGGGGCACTATTCCTCCCCCCACTGACACCAACGATGGGGCACTATTCCTCCCCCCACTGAAACCAACGATGGGGCACTATTCCTCCCCCCACTGAAACCAACGATGGGGCACTATTCCTCCCCCCACTGACACCAACGATGGGGCACTATTCCTCCCCCCACTGACACCAACGATGGGGCACTATTCCTCCCCCCACTGACACCAACGATGGGGCACTATTCCTCCCCCCACTGACACCAACGATGGGGCACTATTCCTCCCCCCACTGACACCAACGATGGGGCACTATTCCTCCCCCCACTGACACCAACGATGGGGCACTATTCCTCCCCCCACTGACACCAACGATGGGGCACTATTCTCCCCTCCACCACACTGACATCAACGATGGGGCACTATTCCTCCCACTGACACCAATGATGGGGCACTATTCCTCCCCCCACTGACACCAACGATGGGACACTATTTCCCCCCCCCCCCCCGACCCCAATGATGGGGCACTATTCTCCCCTCCACCACACTGACATCAATGATGGGGCACTATTCCTCCCACTGACACCAATGATGGGGCACTATTCCTCCCACTGACACCAGTGATGTGGCACTATTCCTCCCACTGACACCAGTGATGGGACACTACTCCCACTGACACCAGTGATGGGGCACTACTCCCCCCCACTGACACCAGTGATGGGGCACTACTCCCCCCACTGACACCAATGATGGGGCACTACTCCCGCCACTGACACCAATGATGGGGCACTACTCCTCCCACTGACACCAATGATGTGGCACTATTCCTCCCACTGACACCAGTGATGGAGCACTACTCCTCCCACTGACACCAGTGATGGGGCACTACTCCCCCCACTGACACCAGTGATGGAGCACTACTCCCCCCACTGACACCAACGATGGGGCACTACTCCTCCCACTGACACCAACGATGGGGCACTACTCCTCCCACTGACACCAACGATGGGGCACTACTCCTCCCACTGACACCAACGATGGGGCACTACTCCTCCCACTGACACCAACGATGGGGCACTACTCCTCCCACTGACACCAACGATGGGGCACTACTCCTCCCACTGACACCAACGATGGGGCACTACTCCTCCCACTGACACCAACGATGGGGCACTACTCCTCCCACTGACACCAACGATGGGGCACTACTCCTCCCACTGACACCAACGATGGGGCACTACTCCTCCCACTGACACCAACGATGGGGCACTACTCCTCCCACTGACACCAACGATGGGGCACTACTCCTCCCACTGACACCAACGATGGGGCACTACTCCTCCCACTGACACCAACGATGGGGCACTACTCCTCCCACTGACACCAACGATGGGGCACTATTCCTCCCACTGACACCAACGATGGGGCACTATTCCTCCCACTGACACCAACGATATGGCACTACTCCTCCCACTGCAAAATTACAGTTATGAAGTAGCAATGAAAATAATTTTATGGTTGGGGGTCACCACAACATGAGGAACTGTATTAAGGGGTCGCGGCATTAGAAAGGTTGAGAACCACTGATCTATAGCCTCCTTGGTCTGAGGATTAGCGAAAAGCACCTGAGAATTCATATGCAACTCCTCTGAGCTGAGAGTTAGCATATAGAGGCCAAAGATTCATCTTGAGCCTCCTTGAGCAGAGGATTGGTGCACCGAATCTGATGAAGAGGAGGAACCATGGTCCAGGTCCCATCTGGTTTTCCAACCATGGGAGCATCTGTTTGACATAGACTCATGGTAGCTTCACTGGTGATGCAAAGCTGGTTTTGTTGTTTCGGGTCTGAAGTAGGGACTGTCTGCGTTGCTCATAACAATCAATCAGCTTTTCCCTTTCATTTTTTAGCCTGGATTAGATAAGGGACTGTTGTAGCCAGACACTTACCTGTAATCCGTCTGCTTTGAGGAAACAATGGGGTCGATTTACCAAACCTCGAGAGTGAAAAATCCTGGAGCAGCTGTGCATAGAAACATATCAGTTTCCAGGCTTTATTGCCAAAGCTTAACCGAACGAGCTAATTGGCTACCACCAGATTCTGAGTTCACCAGTTTTAGTAAATCTCCCCAATGACTAGAATGAGAGGTGATATTATCCATAAAGAATGATGTACTAGACTCGATTAAAAATCTGCAATCCTACACTGGGTTCATCTACTGTTCTTTGCGTTGACATCCATGGTTTGTGTATTCTACCACGTTGCTAGGATTTTAATAGATGCAAAAAAAACCCGTTGATCCTGTAGAATTCTTGTGAGAAGATCATTTCCTTCTCTCTGAACTACGAACGGGTTATGGAGATGAGAAGATCAGGAGGTGTTCTGTAGTCATATCGTACTTCCTGTTCCAGGGTGATAGCGCTGCTCCTCTATCTATCTTTCAGATGGAAGTGATCCATGGGCTGTACAGCTTTCACAGACCCTGCCACTCCAGCTCTGCTATCCCACTTGTGTGCCAAGAACTGGCAAGGCCACCGTTGCCGGGTAGAAGAGAGGCAGACCAGTGGGCATCTGTCGACCAGTTTCGGCTCTCACCTTCCCCCCCAGCTGCTGTGGTCAGAGAAGAAACTAATGGAACACAATCCGTGCTCCACTAGCTGTAAGGGAGACATCAGGGGTCTCTTATGTCTTAATAAAGAGAACCTGTTACTAGAAATATGCTATCACACAGGGGTGTGTTGGTCTCTGTGCTCCATCAGGGGTCTAATAGACCCCTAATATCTTAATAAAGAGAACCTGTCACTATAAATCTGCTTTCACATAGGGATCTATTGGCCTTTGTGCTCCATCAAGGGTCTAATAGACCCCTGATATCTTAATAAAGAGAACCTGTCACTATAAATATGCTTTCACATAGGGATCTATTGGTCTCTGTGCTCCATCAGGGGTCTAATAGACTTCTGATAGCATAATTATAGTGGCATATTCTTTTTATTAAGATATCAGAGACCTATTAGACCCCTGATGGAGCACAGAGACCAATAGATCCCTATGTGAAAGCATATTTATAATGGCAGGCACTTTTTATTAAGATATCACATAGGGGTCTATTGGTCTCAGTGCTCCATTAGCTGCAGAAGAGATATCGGGGGTCTAATAGACCCCCGATATCTTAATAAAGAGAACCTGTCACTATAAATATGCTGTTACATAGGGGTTTGTTGGTCTCGGTTCTCCATTAGCTTCAGGGGAGACATCAGGGGTCTAATAGACCCCTTATATCTCAATAAAGAGAACCTGTTACTATAAATATGCTATCACATAGGGGTCTATTGGTCTCTGTGCTCCATTAGCTGCAGAAGAGAGATCGGGGGTCTAATAGACCCCTGATATCTTAATAAAGAGAACCTGTCACTATAAATATGCTGTTACATAGGGGTTTGTTGGTCTCGGTTCTCCATTAGCTTCAGGGGAGACATCAGGGGTCTAATAGACCCCTTATATCTCAATAAAGAGAACCTGTTACTATAAATATGCTTTCACATAGGGGTCTATTGGTCTCTGTGCTCCATTAGCTGCAGATGAGACATCGGGGGTCTAATAGACCCCTGATATCTTAATAAAGAGAACCTGACACTATAAAAATGCTGTTACATAGGGGTCTGTTTGTTGGTCTCTGTGCTCCATTAGCTTCAGGGGAGACATCTATCCCCACCACGGCACCACCTGCCTGGAGTGTGCATGTTCTCCCTGTGCCTGCGTGGGTTTCCTACGGGTACTCCGGTTTCCTCCCACACTCCAAAAGACATGCTGGTATGTGAATTGGTTCCTATCTAAATTGGCCCTAGTATGTGTATGTAAGAATGTGAGTTAGGGATCTTAGATTGTACGCCCCTTAAGGGTTAGGGACTGATGTGAATGTACAATATATGTGTAAAGTGCTGCGTAAAAATTGACGGCGCTATATAAGTACCTGAAATAAATAAAATAAAGAGAACCTGTTACTTTAAATATGCTGTTGCATAGCGGTCTGTTGGTCTCTGTGCTCCATTAGCTTCAGGGTAGACAGTAGGGGTCTAATAGACCCCTTATATCTCAATAAAGAGAACCTGTCAGTATAAATATGCTATCACATAGGGGCCTATTGGTCTTTGTGCTCCATCAGGGATCTAATAGACCCCTGATGTCTTAATAAAAAGAACCTGCCACTATTAATGTGCTATCACATAGGGGTCTATTGGTCTCTGTGCTCCTTTAGCTGCAAAAGAGACATCAGGGGTCTAATAGACCCCTGATATCTTAATAAAGAGATCCTGTCACTATAAATATGCTGTTATATAGGGGTCTGTTGGGCTCTGTGCTCCATTAGCTTCAGGGGAGACATCAGGGGTCTAATAGATCCCTTATATCTCAATAAAGAGAACCTGCCACTATAAATATGCTATCACATAGGGGTCTATTGGTCTCTGTGCTTCATTAGCAGCAGAAGAGACATCAGGGGTCTAATAGACCCCTGGTATCTTAAGAGAACCTATCTTAAGAGAACCTGTCACTATAAATATGCTGTTACATAGGGGTCTGTTGGTCTCTGTGCTCCATTAGCTTCAGGGGAGACATCAGGGGTCTAATAGACCCCTTATATCTCAATAAAGAGAACCTGTTACTATAAATATGCTATCACATAGGGGTCTATTGGTCTCTGTGCTCCATTAGCTGCAGAAGAGAGATCGGGGGTCTAATAGACCCCTGATATCTTAATAAAGAGAACCTGTCACTATAAATATGCTGTTACATAGGGGCCTATTGGTCTCTGTGCTCCATCAGGGATCTAATAGACCCCTGATATCTTAATAAAAAGAACCTGCCACTATAAATACGCTGTCACATAGGGGTCTATTGGTCTCTGTGCTCCATTAGCTGCAGAAGAGACATCAGGGGTCTAATAGACCCCTGATGTCTCAATATAGAGAACCTGTTTCTATACATATGCTATCACATAGCGGTCTGTTGGTCTCTGTGCTCCATTAGCTGCAGCAGAGACATCAGGGGTCTAATAGACCTCTTATGTCTCAATAAAGAGAACCTGTCACTATAAATATGCTATCACATAGGGGCCTATTGGTCTTTGTGCTTCATCAGGGTACTAATAGACCCTTGATATCTTAATAAAAAGAACCTGCCGCTATAAATATTCTATCACATAGGGGTCTATTAGTCTCTGTGCTCCATTAGCTGCAGAAGAGACATCAGGGGTCTAATAGACCCAATATCTTAATAAGGAGAACCTGTTACTATAAATATGCTGTCACATAGGGGTCTATTGGTCTCTGTGCTTCATTAGCAGCAGAAGAGACATCAGGGGTCTAATAGACCCCTGATATCTTAAGAGAACCTATCTTAAGAGAACCTGTCACTATAAATATGCTGTTACATAGGGGTCTGTTGGTCTCTGTGCTCCATTAGCTTCAGGGGAGACATCAGGGGTCTAATAGATCCCTTATATCTCAATAAAGAGAACCTGTCACTATAAATATGCTATCACATAGGGGTCTATTGGTCTCTGTGCTTCATTAGCAGCAGAAGAGACATCAGGGGTCTAATAGACCCCTGATATCTTAAGAGAACCTATCTTAAGAGAACCTGTCACTATAAATATGCTGTTACATAGGGGTCTGTTGGTCTCTGTGCTCCATTAGCTTCAGGGGAGACATCAGGGGTCTAATAGACCCCTTATATCGCTATAAAGAGAACCTGTCACTATAAATATGCTATCACATAGGGGCCTATTGGTCTCTGTGCTCCATCAGGGATCTAATAGACCCCTGATATCTTAATAAAAAGAACCTGCCACTATAAATACGCTGTCACATAGGGGTCTATTGGTCTCTGTGCTCCATTAGCTGCAGAAGAGACATCAGGGGTCTAATAGACCCCTGATGTCTCAATATAGAGAACCTGTTTCTATACATATGCTATCACATAGCGGTCTGTTGGTCTCTGTGCTCCATTAGCTGCAGCAGAGACATCAGGGGTCTAATAGACCTCTTATGTCTCAATAAAGAGAACCTGTCACTATAAATATGCTATCACATAGGGGCCTATTGGTCTTTGTGCTTCATCAGGGGTCTAATAGACCCTTGATATCTTAATAAAAAGAACCTGCCGCTATAAATATTCTATCACATAGGGGTCTATTAGTCTCTGTGCTCCATTAGCTGCAGAAGAGACATCAGGGGTCTAATAGACCCGATATCTTAATAAGGAGAACCTGTTACTATAAATATGCTGTCACATAGGGATCTATGGGTCTCCTATGTGTTAGCAATAAAGTTAAAAGAAGAGTGTAAAAGGTTATTTTTATTTTCATTCTAGATATGGTAGGGAAGGATTATAACCTGTGTTTTATTTTGTTTTTTGCCGTCTGTGTCCCATTTGGGGAGATTTACTTTTACTTCCTGTCCCGTAGCCAAAACAGGAAGTGAGAGGAAATTCCTCCAAAGTGACAGAATCCCTGGTTGTCACTAGATCTAGTGTCCCCATGGGAAGATTTCTCCTCTGTTCCTATTTCGATGATAATGGTAAATATGACAACTAGGGAGGGCGAGAGAGGGGCACAGACAGGTGGCCCTCCCCACTCTGTCCAAAACTGGGCTCTTTTTTCTGAATGGCAGGTCTGTGGTCCTGGGAAGATCCCACCCCAAGCAGAATGTTTGTTTTAAAACTAGCCAGGTCATGGCATCCTGAGCCTATGGCTAGCTGACCATGGCTCCACTCTTCTCACCTCTGTCTGCTAGGGATGTTGGAATATGGAGGGGATCTCTGTGGGGGATCCAGCACTTTCAGGTGTCATATGGAGCATCTGCATTATTACCCTGTACATCCAGCATGCCCAGTGACTCCAAGCGCTCCTCCAGGCCCCGAGTCATCTAGTCTCCTTAGTGTACCCCATGACTCCAAGTGCTCCTCCAGGCCTCGAGTCATCTAGTCTCCTCAGTGCACCCCATTACTCCAAGTGCTTCTCCAGGCCCTGAGTCATCTAGTCTCCTCAGTGCATCCCATGACTCCAGGTGTGCCTCCAGCCCCCACATCATCTAGTTACTCCTGTGCATCAAGTGACTCCAAGCGCTCCTCCAGTCACCATGTCATCTAGTAACATTAGTGCACCCAGCAACTCCAAGTGCGCCTTCAGTTCCCATGTCTTCTAGTGACCTTGGTGCACTCAGCAACTCCAAGTAGGCCTCCAGTTCCCGTATCATCTAATGAGCTCAGCGCACCCAATGACTCCCAAGTGCACCTCCTGTCCCGATGTCATCTAGTCACCTCACTCGATTCGGTGTTTGAGCAGCCCATCACTATGCCTCAGCTGAACCTGCTGCAGTTCCTGTATCATCTAGAGAGTCCTGTACATCCAGTGTGGTCAGTGACCCCAAGTGCTCCTCCAGGCCCCGAGTCATCTAGTCTCCCCAGTGCACCCCATGACTCAGGTGCTCCTCCAGTCCTCACATCATCTAGTTACTTCTGTGCATCAAGTGACTCCAAGTGCACCTCCAGTCCCCAAGTCATCTAGTGACCTTAGTGCACAACAGTAACTCCAAATGTGCCTCCAGTTCCTGTGTCATCTACTTACCTCAGTGCATCCAGGAACTGCAGATCCAGTTCCCGTGTCATCTAGTGACCTTAGTGTACCCAGTAACTCCAAGTGTGGCTCCAGCCCCAAGTCATCTATTCTCCACAGTGCACCCCATGACTCCCAAGTGCTCCTCCAGTCCCCAAATCATCTAGTTACCTCAGTGCACCCCATGACTCCAAGTGCACCTCCAGTCCCTGAGTTATCTAGTGACCTCAGTGCACCCCATGACTCCAAGTGCACCTCTAGTCTCCACATCATGTAGTTACTCCTGTGCGTCAAGTGACTCCAAGCACTCCTCCAGTCCCCGTGTCATCTAGTTTCCTCAGTGCACCCCATGACTCCAGGTGCTCCTCCAGTCCCCACATCATCTAGTTACTTCTGTGCATCAAGTGACTCCAAGCTCTCCTCCAGTCCCAAGCCATCTAGTGACCTTAGTGCACCCAGTAACTCCAAATGTGCCTCCAGTTCCTGTGTCATCTAGTCTCCTCAGTGCATCCTATGACTCCAGGTGCACCTCCAGTCCCCATATCATCTAGTTACTTCTGTGCATCAAGTGACTCCAAGTGCACCTCCAGTCCCCAAGCCATCTAGTGACCTTAGTGCACCCAGTAACTCCAAATGCGTCTCCAGTTCCTGTGTCATCTAGCCTCCTCAGTGCACCCCATGACTCCAGGTGCACCTCCAGTCCCCAAGTCATCTAGTCTCCTCAGTGCACCCCATGACTCCAGATGATCCTCCAGTCGCCACATCATCTAGTTACTTCTGTGCATCAAGTGACTCCAAGCACTCCTCCAGTCCCCAAGTCATCTAGTGACCTTAGTGCACCCAGTAACTCCAAATGCGTCTCCAGTTCCTGTGTCATCTACTTACCTCAGTGCACCCAGGGACTGCAGCTCCAGTTCCTGTGTCATCTAGTTACTTCTGTGTATCAAGTGATTGTATGTGCACCTCCAGTCCCCAAGTCATCTAGTCATCCCAGTGTACCCAATTACTCAAAATGCTCCTTTGGTCCTTGTGTCATCTATTGACTCCAAGTGCACCTTAATAAAAAATAATAACACTATTATTATTCAAAGACAAGGAGAAAAATATTACATGATGACACCAATACATTATTATTATTATTATTTATTAATAATAATAATAATAATAATAATAATAATAATAATAATAATATTATTAGCATTATTATAAAAATAATTTAAAGATAAGGAGGATTATATTACAAGATGATAGTAATATATCCTAATAATTCGATTATTATTAATATTTAAGGACAAGTAGTAAATTATCACATAGTAGTAATATTTCATAATATTTATTCAAGGATAAGAAGGATATTACATGCTTATAAAAATAAATCATAAATAATAACTCAGTTATTATTTCTGTTCAGTGATGAGGAGGATTACATAGTTATAAGTACAGTATTTTCTGGCGTATAAGACTACTTTTTATACTTAAAAATATACCCCAAACATTGGGGGTCGTCTTATACGCGGGGTATAAAATGTGAACCTTAAGTTTGTTTGGGTCAAGCTGGCTGGATGTGTGGTAATACTGTACATACAGTATACCGTGCTGAGCCAAGCTGGTTCAAAACAAATGTCCCTATGACAGATTAATCTGTCAGCCCGCTGGATATGCAGTATATACAGTATACTGCGCTCAGCCAAGCGGTTTCAAAACATACCGGTACGTCCCTACTGTAATCAGCCCGCTGGATGCATGGCTGTACGGTAGCTGCGGCTACATACAGTATACACTGGGCCAATCACGGCGATTGATGTATTCTACTAATGAATACAAAGCCTGCTTGGCCTGGCTGAGTTAGAGAGGTGGGCTGATGATGTCACAACCTCAGCCAATCCGAGCAGGCTTTGTATTCATTAGTAGAATACATCGCTTGCCGTGATTGGCCCAGTGTATACTGTATGTAGCCGCAGCTACCGTACATACACGCATCCAGCGGGCTGATTACAGTAGGGACGTACCGGTACGTTTCGAAACAGCTTGGCTCAGTATACTGTATATACCACAGTGGTATATACTCAGTATACTGTATATACCACACATCCAGCGGGCTGACAGATTAATCTGTCAACGGGACATTTGTTTTGAGCCAGCTTGGCTCAGCGCGGTATACTGTATGTACATTACTGCACATCCAGCGGGCTGTATATATACTGTATATTATATGTAGACGAAGCTACCGTATTACCGCAGATCCAGCGGTAACCATCTGATTTGGAATTTGATCCATATGATGACTGTCTTACAAATGTATCACAAGATGTCATTCATGAACTTATGATATCAGAGGATGAACATGAGGATTTTGAAGGATTTTAAGTACCGGTAAGTCATAACCATTTCAATAAAAAAATCTAATCTCAGAAGGGGGGTAGTCTTCTACGGCGAGTATAGCCCAAAACCTATGTTTTAACTGGAAAATTAGGGGGTTGTCTTATACACCCAGTTGCCTTATACGCCGGAAAATACGGTATATTATTTAATTAATATAAATAACCAATTTATTAAAGTGGCTTAAAAACAAGGAGGAGAATATCACAATAACAATATGATATATATTAACACAATTCTTATTATTTAAAGAAAAGGAGAGAAATATTGCATGATGAGAACTATTATCATGCAATCATGATGATTACTAAAATAATTCAAAGATAAGGAAGATACTATTACAAGATAATAATATATCCTAATAACTTAGTTATGATTACTTTATAAGGACAAGTAGTAAAATATCACATAGTAATAATAATATTTCATAATAATTCAATTGTTAATTTATTCATAGAGAGGAAAATATTACATGATTATAATATCATATCATAAATACCTCAATTATTGTTCTTTTTAGTCAGTTGTGAGAAGGCTATTACATGGTTGTGATTAAAATATTTCATTAATATGAATAATAACCTATTGAATGTTTGCCCACTCACAAAGAAATGATCGGTCTGAAAATCGAATGTTCGGTGTATTGTAACACTGAGAGACAGATTAGCAACAACAAATTCAGCAGAAATGCATGTCTAACAAATGATGACTGATTTGCATGTTCATGAGGGAAATAAGTATTTGATCCCCTATCATTCAGCAGGATTTCTGGCTACCAGGTGTCTTTCATACAGGTAACAAGCTGAGATTAGAAGCAGTCTCTTAAAGGGAGTGCTGCTAATCTCATTTTGTTGCCTGTATAAAAGTCATCTGTCCACAGGAGCAATCAAACAATCAGATTCCAAATTCTCCACCATGGCAAAGACCAAAGAGCTGTCCAAGGAAGTCAGGGACAAGATTGTAGACCTACACAAGGCTGGACTGGGCTACCAAACTATTGCCAAGCAGCTTGGTGAGAAGGTGACAACAGTTGGTGCAATCATTCACACATGGAAGAAACACAAAACAACTGTCAGTCTCCTTAGGTCTGGTGCACCATGCAAGATCTCACCTCATGGAGTGTCAATGATCATGAGAACAGTGAGGAATCATCCTAGAACTACATGTAAGGATCTTGTCAATGATCTCCAGGCAGCTGGGACCACAGTCACCAAGAAAACAATTGGTAACACACTACGCCGACAAGGATTAAAATCCTGCAGTGCCTGCAAGGTCCCTCTGCTCAAGAAAGCACATGTCCAGGCCCATCTGAAGTTTGCCACTGAACAGCTGAATGATGCAGAGGAGGACTGGATGAAAGTGTTGTGGTCAGATGAGACAAAAATCCAGATCTTTGGCATCAACTCAACGCGCCGTATTTGAAGGAGGAGGAATGTTGCCTATGACCCCAAGAACACCATCCCAACTATCAAACGTGGTAAGCAGCATTCCTCCTCCTCCATACATGGCGAGTTGAGTTGATGCCAAAAAGCTCAATTTTGGTCTCATCTGACCACAACACTTTCAACCAGTCCTCCTCTGCATCATTCAGATGTTCAGTGGCAAACTTCAGACGAGCCTGGACATGTGCTTTCTTAAGCAGAGGGACCTTGCAGGCACTGCAGGATTTTAATCCTTGTCGGCGTAGTGTGTTACCAATTGTTTTCTTGGTGACTGTGGTCCCAGCTGCCTGGAGATCATTGACAAGATCCTCACGTGTAGTTCTAGGATGATTCCTCACTGTTCTCATGATCATTGACACTCCACGAGGTGAGATCTTGCATGGTGCACCAGACCTAGAGAGACTGACAGTTGTTTTGTGTTTCTTTCATTTGTGAATGATTGCACCAACTGTTGTCACCTTCTCACCAAGCTGCTTGGTGATAGTTTGGTAGCCCAGTCCAGCCTTGTGTAGGTCTACAATCTTGTCCCTGACATCCTTGGACAGCTCTTTGGTCTTTGCCATGGTGGAGAGTTTGGAATCTGATTGTTTGATTGCACCTGTGAACAGGTGTCTTTTATACAGGTAACAAAATGAGATTAGCAGCACTTCCTTAAGAGTGCTTCTAATCTCAGCTTGTTACCTGTATGAAAGACACCTGGTAGCCAGAAATCCTGCTGAATGATAGGGGATCAAATACTTATTTCCCTCATGAACATGCAGATCAGTGCATCATTTGTTAAACATGCATTTCTGCTGAATTTGTTGTTGCTATTCTGTCTCTCAGTGTTACAATACACCGAACGTTCGATTTTTAGACCGATCATTTCTTTGTGAGTGGGCAAACATTCAAAATCAGCAGGGGATCAAATACGCATTTCCTTCACTGTATATACTGTAATTTTTACTTATTTATTTTATTTTAATTAATTGCTTACTTAATTTATATATTTATTTTACCTTAGATTATACGCTCCTCGGCAGCGGGTACTGGTCTGAATGTACACTATATATGTAAAGCACTGCGTAAATTGACTGCTCTATAAAAGTACCTGGAATATATAAAATAAATAAATGTAATGTACAAGGCTGGTGCACCCTCTGTGTTGTTTTTTTGTTGGTGTTACTTTTGGACTCCCCCAGTCTGCAGGGGGGCTGCAAGATCTTGCCTCGTGTCAAGTTGCTGAAGATATAAGGTTCAACAGTGCCGGAGCAGCTACCTTGCGGGCAGGAGGTTTGTTTGTTCCGCTTGCACCATCTTCTTCCCAGCCCTGGCCTAGGGGCCAAAACAGAGGTTCCTATCCCACCTGCCAATCCTGCAGACTTCAAAAAACAGTACCCATGCAGAATCTGAATCACGGCACTGCTTAGCTCATGTCTGCAGGAGCAGGGGGGTTGGGCTTGGTGCTCCTCTCTCCTGTGTCATGTGATCGGCTAATGGGTAGAGCCTGCCCACGAGGAGCTAAATAAAGCTTGGGTGGGCCTGTCGGCGAATTTCCAACAACAAAAAGAAGCCCCTTGAGGGTTAGGGACTGAAGTGAATGTACAACATATATATATGTAAAGTGCAGGATAAATTGACCTGAAATAAATAAATAAAAAAGAAAAACAGGAAACGTATTTTATTTTCCTACAGAAATTTACGTCAGTTGTCAAAAAAAAACTTTAATATTTATTGCCAGATGAACTGCCTGACTTTTATTTTTTTTTTTTAAGAAACATGTCATCCTATAACAGAAAATGAAGCCACGCCCATTTAGCCTGGTACTCACAGGGGCACAGGTACTTTGCCATTATATATCTCCCTCTGTCCTTTGCGTAAAATCCTGACCTCGGCTTCTGGGGCGTTTTTTTTTCCCGCAGATGTGATGATGATTGCCCGATCCCGCAGGGACATTCGTCAAGTGCATGCATTGGCATTAGGTATATGAATATACTGACGGCTGTCTCAATCTGACTAGAGAAAAAAAAAAAAATCGCTGGGTTCTTTTGACGATGACATGTTAAAAATTTTAATTTTGACTTCTGGTTCCACTTTTCCTTGACCCGTCATACCTGAACGAGTCTGAACCAGTTAAAAAAAAAAAACTAAAAATTTTTTAATCTGGTTGTGCCTTTCCAATGCTCATGATGAGTTGTGCTCCTAGGAGGCGGAGCACAGAAACATAGTGGGATGTCCCATCCATGCCCATGCAGAGTGACAAAAACATCGTATAACTGTGCCATTGTTGGTGGCTGTGGGGGGAAAAAAAAAAAAAAAAAAACTTTGTTAACCTAGCTGCACCTTTCCAATGCTCATGATGAGTTGTGCTCCTAGGGGGCGGAGCGCAGAAACATAGTGGGATGTGTCATTCATGCCCATGCAGAGCGACAAAAACCTGTATTCCCTACAGAACACCAGATTCCAGTTACCTCGTATAACTGTCATCGTCGGTGGTCATGCGCAACCCCATTCCATTCACCCCTGAAATGACATCAACAATCAGACAGAAGGCGTGGACAATCTGCTCCAAACTTGATCAGACTGGCCAGGAGGAAGACGATATGTCAAAAATTTTAATTACGGCTTCTGGTTCCACTTCTCCTTGACCTGCCCTTCCTGAACGAGTCTGAACCAGTTAAAAAAAAAAAAAAATTGGTTAACCTAGCTGTGCCTTTCCAATACTCATGAGTTGTGCTCCTGGGGGGTGGAGCACAGAAACATAGTGGGATGTGTCATCCATGTCCATGCAAAGTGACAAAAACATTGTATAACTGTGTCATTGTTGGTGGCTTCTGGTTCCACTTCTCCTTGACCTGGCCTACCTGAACAAGTTAAAAAAAAAAAAAAAAAAAACTTTGTTAATCTGGCTGCGCCTTTCCAATGCTCATGATGAGTTGTGCTCCTAGGGGGCGGAGCTCAGAAAAATAGTGGGATGTGTCATCCATGCCCATGCAGAGTGACAAACCAATGCTTTGTCCATGCAAGGCAAAGCCACAAGTTCAAGGAATTGTCCCCTTCTACTGACGCCTTCCTTCCTCCTCCACCAATCCCCCTGGAGCTTTCGAGTAGAACGGGACCCCATGATGTAATGCCGGGTCCCGCTATGCATCATGGGTAATTGACAACATTCTTTTCTTCCCAGCTTGTGGAGCCAGAGGAGAGATTGGCAGAGAGGGTTGGAGGACACTGAGTGGAGGTCAGTGGAGGGATTGGCAGAGAGGGGTGGAGGACACTGAATGGAAGCCAGCTTGGCCCACCTGAGAAGTGACAGACACCTGCTAAACGTCAGATTCATGCATGCCTGAGAGGCAATCTGAGGGGCCACACTAGAAGTATTTTCCACAGAAATGGACTCTAGGTTTTCTGAAATAATTATTATTATTATACAGGAATTATATAGCGCCAGCAGTTTGCTCAGTGCTTTACAATATAATGGGAGACATCACAGCAACAATACAGTTCAATATAAGAGGGATTGGAGGGCCCTGATCCTGGGAGCTTCCAAACTAAGAGGGAGGGGCTAGTGGTACAAAAGGTAGTAACTGTGGGGGATGGACTGGTAGGAGGAATAGAAGATTCCATTATTAGCTGAAAGCAGGATAGGCTTCCCTGAAGAGATAGGTTTTCAGAAGTGAGCAGAGTAGGCGATAGTTGGATAGATTGGGGTAGAGAGTTCCAGAGGATAGGGGAGGCTCTGGAGAAGTCTTGGAGACGAGCATGGGAGGAGGAGACATGGGAGCTACAGAGCAGGAGGTCATGGGAGGAGCGGAGAGGAAGGTTTGGGTGACATTTGGAGACGAGATTGGTGATGTAATTTGGGGCAGAGTTATAAATGGCTTTATATGTGATTGTTAATGTTTTGAATTTTATTAGCTGGGCAATGGGAAGCCAGTGGAGGGATTGGCAGAGAGGGGTGAAGGACACTGAGTGGAAGCCAGTGGAGGGATTGGCAGAGAGGGGTGGAGGACACTGAGTGGAAGCCAGTGGAGGCATTGGCAGAGAGGGATGGAGGACACTGAATGGAGGCCAGTGGAGGGATTAGGAGAGAGGGATGATGACACTGAGTGGAAGCCAGTAGAGAGATTAGCAGAGAGGGTTTGAGGACACTGAGTGGAGGCCAGTGGAGGGATTGGCTGAGAGGGTTGGAGAACACTGAGTGGAGGCCAGTGGAGGGATTGGCTGAGAGGGTTGGAGGACACTAAATGGAAACCAGTGGAGGGATTGGCAGAGAGGGGTGGAGGACACTGAATGGAGGCCAGTTGAGGGATTGGTAGAGAGGGATGGAGGACATGAAATGGAGGCCAGTGGAGGCATTGGCAGAGAGGGGTGGAGGACACTGAGTGGAAGCCAGTGGAGGCATTGGCAGAGAGGGATGGAGGAAACTGAATGGAGGCCAGTGGAGGGATTGGCAGAGAGGGGTGTAGGACACTGAGTGGAGACCAGTGGAGGGATTGGTAGAGAGGGATGGAGGACATGGAATGGAGGCCAGTGGAGGGACTGGCTGAGAGGGATGGAGGACACTGAGTGGAAGCCGGTGGAGGGATTGGAAGAGAGGGATGGAGGACACTGAGTGGAGGCCACTGGAGGGATTGGCAGAGAGGGTTGGGGGACACTGAGTGGAGGCCAGTGGAGGGATTGGCAGAGAGGGTTGGAGGACACTGAGTGGAGGCCAGTGGAGGGATTAGGAGAGAGGGATGATGACACTGAGTGGAAGCCAGTAGAGAGATTAGCAGAGAGGGTTGGAGGACACTGAGTGGAGACCAGTGGAGGGATTGGCTGAGAGGGTTGGAGAACACTGAGTGGAGGCCAGTGGAGGGATTGGCTGAGAGGGGTGGAGGACACTGAGTGGAGGCCAGTGGAGGGATTGGCAGAGAAGGGTGGAGGACACTGAGTGGAGGCCAGTGGAGGGATTGGCAGAGAGGGATGGAGGACACTGAGTGGAGGCCAGTGGAGGGATTGGCAGAGAGGGATGGAGGACACAGAGTGGAGGCCAGTGGAGGGATTGGCTGAGAGGGTTGGAGAACACTGAGTGGAGGCCACTGGAGGGATTAGCTGAGAGGGTTGGAGGACACTGAATGGAAGCCAGTGGAGGGATTGGCAGAGAGGGGTGGAGGACACTGAATGGAGGCCAGTGGAGGGATTAGCAGAGAGGGGTGGAGGACACTGAGTGGAGGCCAGTGGAGGGATTGGCAGAGAGGGATGGAGGACACTGAGTGGAGGCCAGTGGAGGGATTAGCAGAGAGGGATGGAGGACACTGAGTGGAGGCCAGTGGAGGGATTGGCAGAGAGGGCTGGAGGACACTGAGTGGAGACCAGTGGAGGGATTGGCAGAGAGGGCTGGAAAACACTGAATGGAGGCCAGTGGAGGGATTAGCAGAGAGGGGTGAAGGACACTGAATGGAGGTCAGTAGAGGGATTGGCAGAGAGGGGTGGAAGACACTGAGTGGAGGGCAGTGGAGGGATTGGCAGAGAGGGATGGAGGACACAGAGCGGAGGTCAGTGGAGGGATTAGTAGAGAGGGGTGGAGGACACCAAGTGTCTACAAGGAGTCATTGATGGAGATCGTCTTCGAGGTCAGGACTCAAGAACTTGGAGGTCCTCTGCCCAGCGTGCCTCTTCTGATGTTGGGCGAGATGAGACTTTTGGGCGAATCCTTTGCCGCACTCCGGACACGACACGGGCTTCAGTCCCTTGTGCTTGCGCTCATGGTAGAACAAGGACGATCGCCATTGGAAAGTCTTTCCGCATTCGGCGCACGAATAGGACTTCTCCCCCGAGTGCATCTTCAGATGTTCCATCAGGCTGGACTTTTGGACGAAGTACTTCCCGCACTCCGAGCAGGAGAAGGGCTTCTCGTCGGTGTGAATCCTTCGGTGCACGACCAGCGTCGACCTTGTAGCAAAGCGTTCTCCGCACTCAGAGCAAGAGTACGGCTCCTTCCCGACGTGAGTCCTCTGGTGCTGCAGGAAGTAGGACTTCTGGGCAAAGCACTTCCCACACTCGGAGCAGAAAAAAGGCACCCCGCCACGGTGCTTCCTCAAATGGTGCTCCAGAGACGGCTTCCACGTGAACGACTTTTCGCACTCGGGACAAGAATACGGTTTTTCCCCCGTGTGCATCCGCCGGTGCCGAACAAGGTTGGACTTTTTGGCAAAACATTTCCCGCACTCTGGGCACGAGTGGGGCTTCTCCTCCAGGTGCATGACCTGATGCCTCAGCAAGGTCGACTTTTTGGCAAACCGTTTCCCGCACTCTGAACAAGAATAGCACTTCTTGCCAGTGCAAGCCTTGCGATGGTCAACGAGATGCAACTTCTGGGAAAAAGACTTGCCGCAAGATGGACAGGGATGTGAAGGTTCGTCCACACGAGTCCTCTGACAGCCCCCACACCGAGGGCACGGAGAGCTTGCACCCTCTCGATCGGCCTCTTCTTGGGAGGCAGGGTGGGAGCGATCGGGAAAACACCCCCTATATGTAGACGGATCTGGCCTTTGAAGTCCTGGATGAAGATTAGGGCCGGCACGGTTTTCTTTTGGAGAGGCTTTGATGTCCTCTTCACCATCTGTGGAGATATGGTGGCATGCCATGTTTTTCCAATCATTGTGTCCATCTGGGGCAAAAAAAACGAGAAGAAAATCGATTAAACGATTAAATCGATTCATCCCCGAGTTCTACAGAATGAGAAATCGGTGGCAGAGGAAATTACGAGAGAGGCTTGCCCAACAGAAGAAGATGGTGGTGGAGAAACCCCAAACTATGGCCCTAGTAATATGCTCTTCAGGCCTTACGCGTTTCACCGGATGACGATTCATTTTCCAGACTGCTGAACGATCGGTACGGATTTTATCGAATAGTTGCAATGGTCGTCCAGCTTGGACCGATGCCTATGCAACGCTATAGCTGCGGGAACCATTGTGGAAGCGGAGAAATGCTGTAGTAGCCGCCGTCTTCCAGGTCCCATTCCAGGCAGATGCCTTCTGCATAGAAACCACAGAGGGGGGTCGCTCACTCAGCACAGTCACCATTTACGGAACACCTTTTTTTTTTTTTACGTAATGAATGCAGAGCGTTCTCTGATTGGATGAGGTGGAAAAGGCGGGGCAAGGATGTCGCCATCACCACTTCAGTCAGAGAACTCCTTGCCTTCATTGAGAAAAATCCAAGTCGTTCTGTAAATGACGCCATACGCTTCAGCGACGCCTACAGGGTGCGATAAAAAAAAGTGTAGAAATAAACCCGCGCCTAAACCCAACCAAACGATTCATTAGCGCCGCCGTTCATAGACGAAGAACATCAATACATAAAATAAACAATAATACCGCAGCGCAAAAATTTATAGAAAATAAATAAAAAGTTATTCAATCTTCAGTGCGAAATTACTAAAAAATGTATAAAAATTAGTAAAAAAAAAAAAAAATCAATAAAAAGTTATTCGGTCATCAGTGACGAAATTACTAAAAATTACTAAAGAATAAAAAATGTATAAAAAAAAAAAATCAATAAAAAGTTATTCAATCATCAGTGAGGAAATTGTATCTTTCTCTGAGAGAAAAAAAAAAAAAATAATAAAAAAATTAAAAAAACAAAAACCTAGATGCAGGTTTGACCTAGGCGAGTGCTAGGGTTAGTGTTCAGGTCAAGGTCAGGGGCAGTGGTGGGTTTTTCTTTTTTTGGTCAGGGTTTTTTTTTATCATTTTTAAATTAGTATCAGTTAGTGTCAGTGTATTTTAGGCAGGACAAAAAAAAAAATAAAAAGAGAAAAAAAGCAAGATGCGCACTATTGTTTATGAGTACAACCCAACATATGGTATTGCCGCGATCGTTAGGAGCAGGAAAATTTATTTTGGGTTGTTCTTGGTAGTAGGTTATGGTAGTAACAAGAAATATACAGCTAAATTAAAAAATATTATATATATTATATTATATATTTTTTTTTTTACTATTTTGGCTTTGATAATAAAAAAATCAGGACCACCAAACAAAAACCCAATTTTACCTGAAAAAAAACATGGTATGATCCACCTGAATGCAAAAAGTAGTTGTGATGATATGTACGGTTTTACTATCACATATCAAAGTTGCAAAATTGTGCTTAGGCATTAACATTTGTTTTCCCCGTAGGCGGGAAGGGGTTAATGACATTATTAAGTGCTTATTTGCTAATGTTAGGTTCTGTATAGATCAGGCTCACTTGCTAGAATGACTTCTGCAGAGAGATGTTAGCAGAACACATTTTTTTTCACCTGGAGGATTGTCCTCCGTACACGGCTCCTCACCCCTCATGGGCGGATCTTCTTCTTCTTCAACTTTAATAATGACCAGTTCCTCGGCCTGTAAGACAAAGGACATTTTGGATCGGTCCTTTGAGTTGAAGCACAACAGGTACACTTTTATCTGAGGTGTCTACACGAGACAATTGTGTATCTCATTCACTAGCTGTAGACATAATTTAGCACGAAGTCATTTACCGGATGGTCTTCTGAGATGGTGAGATGTTCCTGTGTGGAGTCCCGGGAATACAGAGGACGGGGACATCTCTCTGGTGGGTTCCCATTACTGGATCCATCTACCTGATGGTGGAGAGGGATGGTGTGACCTTCCTGTGTGGAGTCCCGGGAATACAGAGGACGGGGACATCTCTCTGGAGGGTTCCCATGACTGGATCCATCTACCTGATGGTGGTGAGGGATGGTGTGACCTTCCTGTGTGGAGTCCCGGGAATACAGAGGACAGGGACATCTCTCTGGTGGGTTCCCATTACTGGGTCCATCTACCTGATGGTGGTGAGAGATGGTGAGATGTTCCTGTGTGGAGTCCCGGGAATACTGAGGACAGGGACATCTCTCTGGTGGGTCCCCATGACTGGATCCATCTACCTGATGGTGGTGAGGGATGGTGTGACCTTCCTGTGTGGAGTCCCGGGAATACAGAGGACGGGGACATCTCTCTGGAGGGTTCCCATGACTGGATCCATCTACCTGATGGTGGTGAGGGATGGTGTGACCTTCCTGTGTGGAGTCCCGGGAATACAGAGGACGGGGACATCTCTCTGGTGGGTTCCCATTACTGGGTCCATCTACCTGATGGTGGTGAGAGATGGTGAGATGTTCCTGTGTGGAGTCCCGGGAATACTGAGGACAGGGACATCTCTCTGGTGGGTCCCCATGACTGGATCCATCTGTAGGAAACACACACACTGACTGAATCCATTGTTTTCATGTCTTTATACCAGACGATGGGGGATCTATATCACCTATATCATCTATATCAACAAACTTTATAAACCAAGGGCCAGTTTACTGTCATTCAAACTTTAGAGGGGCCGGAATGTAGCCAGTAGGAGTAGAAGATGCCCCATCTATGGTATTAGGGAGAGTAATAGTGCTCCATCATTTATATCAATGGGAGGAAAAGTGCCCCATTATTGGTGTCAGTGGAAGGAATAGTGCCCCATCATTGGTGTCAGTGGAAGGAATAGTGCCCCATCATTGGTGTCAGTGGAAGGAATAGTGCCCCATCATTGGTGTCAGTGGAAGGAATAGTGCCCCGTCATTGGTGTCAGTGGAAGGAATAGTGCCCCATCATTGGTGTCAGTGGAAGGAATAGTGCCCCATCATTGGTGTCAGTGGAAGGAATAGTGCCCCATCATTGGTATCAGTGGAAGGAATAGTGCCCCATCATTGATATCAGTGGGAGGAATAGTGTCCCATCATTGGTGTCAGTGGAAGGAATAGCACCCCATCATTGGTGTCAGTGGAAGGAATAGCGCCCCATCATTGGTGTCATTGGAAGGAATAGTGCCCCATCATTGATATCAGTGGGAGGAATAGTGCCCCATCATTGGTGTCAGTGGAAGGAATAGCGCCCCATCATTGGTGTCAGTGGAAGGAATAGCGCCCCATCATTGGTGTCAGTGGAAAAAATAGCGCCCCATCATTGGTGTCAGTGGCAGGAATAGTGTCCCATTACTGGTATCAGTGTGAGGACTAGTGCCCCATCATTGGTATCAGTGGAAGGAATAGTGCCCCATCATTGGTGTCAGTGGGAGAAATAGAGCCCAGCCATTGATGTCAGTGGGAGGAATAGTGCCCCATCAATGGTATCAGTGAGAGGAATAGTGCCCCATCAATGGTGTCAGTGGGAGGAATAGTGTCCCATCACTGGTATCAGTGGCAGAAATAGTGCCCCATCATTGGTATAAGTGGGAGGAATAGTGCCCCATCATTGGTGCCAGTGGGAGGAATAGTGCCCCATCATTGGTGTCAGTGGAAGGAATAGTGCCCCATCCTTGGTGTCAGTGGGAGGAATAGTGCCCCATCATTGGTGTCAGTGGGAGGAATAGAGCCCCATAATTGGTGTCAGTGGGAGGAATAGTGCCCCATCATTGGTGTCAGTGGGATGAATAGTGTCCCATCATTGGTGTCAGTGGGAGGAATAGTGCCCCATCATTGGTGTCAGTGGAATGAATTGTGTCCCATCATTGGTGTCAGTGGGAGGAATAGTGCCCCATCATTGGTGTCAGTGGGAGGAATAGTGCCCCATCATTGGTGTCAGTGGAAGGAATAGCGCCCCATCATTGGTGTCAGTGGAAGGAATAGCGCCCCATCATTGGTGTCAGTGGAAGGAATAGCGCCCCATCATTGGTATCAGTGGGAAAAATAGCGCCCCATCATTGTTGTCAGTGGGAGGAATAGCGCCCCATCATTGGTATCAGTGGGATGAATAGCGCCCCATCATTGGTGTCAGTGGGAGGAATAGCGCCCCATCATTGGTGTCAGTGGGAGGAATAGTGCCCCATGGTTGGTATCAGTGGGAGGAATAGTGCCCCATGATTGGTATCAGTGGGAGGAATAGTGTCCCATCATTGGTATCAGTGGGAGGAATAGTGCCTCATCATTGGTTCAGTGGGAGGAATAGTGCCCCATCATTGGTGTCAGTACAAAGGGTTAGTGCCCCATTGGAGGTCAGTTGCCACTGTTGCCAATAGTGGGGGGCATAATACCCCAAAGGACAGATAAAAGCAAGCAAAGGGCCACACCTGGCTTCTGGGCTGCAGTTTGGAGACCCCTGCTCTATACTCTTCTCTCCTTTACAAGAAATGAAAGTCTCCTCTTACCCGGTGATGTGAGGGGTGGCTGATCCTCCGTCATGACGTCCTTGTAGAGGTCCTTGTGTCCTTCTATATACTCCCACTCCTCCATGGAGAAATAGACAGTGACATCCTGACACCTTATAGGAACCTGACACACACAATGATACAGTCACCATCCAGACACATCCCTTGTCTGTTACTGGAGAATGTCCCAGAATTCCCGGCACCGCTCACCTCTCCTGTCAGCAGATCGATGATCTTACGGGTGACTTCTAGGATCTTGTTGTCGTTGCTCCTTTCAGATGTCCAAGACTGAGGGGGAGGCTCCATGGTGGGGTTCTGGCTCCTATGCCATCCCCTCGGTACCATGTGATCGCCAGGATTCCTCACCGGTCCATAATCCTGTAAAGTGAGAAGGAAAAAATAAATGTATTCTACAGCTACACGTGAACTCCCAGAATCCTCCTCACCTCTCCGGTCAGGTCTGTGTTTTATTAATAGAGATAAGAGTGATGTCATGAGACCTCCCAGAATCCTCCTCACCTCTCCGGTCAGCAGGTAGATGATCTCCAGGGCGAAGTTTAAGATCCGTTCAGTCATGTGACTCCAGTTCTTTTCCATTCTCAGTGATGAGACCATGAATGGCTCCTCGTGGGAGGGGCTAACCATGATGAGACCTCTGCAATGATAAATAATAGGACCAGATAAAATCCCGATAAAGCAGAATGTAAAGCCAGGATGGAGGAGGACAAATAAAAATGGATGTTCCATCATCTATCTGTCAATTGGCAATGATTGACAGTGACTGCATGAGGTCATAAGGACAGTATTATTATTATTATTATTATACAGGATTTATATAGCGCCAACAGTTTGCGCAGCGCTTTACAATATAAGGGAGACAGTACAATTACAATACATTTCAGTACAGAAGGAATAGGAGGGTCCTGGTCATGGAGCTTACAATCTAAAAGGAAGGGGGAGGTGATACAAAAGATGATCGCTGCGGGAGATGATCTGGTGGAGGTGATTCAAGTACAGTTCTTAGGTGGAGGTGGGGTAGGCTTCCCTGAAGTGAGTTTTCAAAGATCGCCAAAAGGCAGACAGGGTGGGGGCTGACTGGACATGCTGTGGTAGGGAGTTCCAGAGGACGGGAGAGGCTCTGGAGAAGTCCTGGAGGCGAGCGTGGGAGGAGGTGATGAGGGAGCTATAGAGGAGGATATCATGGGAGGAGTGGAGTGGCTGATTTGGGCGGTATCTATGGATGAGGTTGGTGATGTAGCTAGGGGCAGTGTTGTGGATGGCTTTGTAAGCTGTGGTTAGTATTTTGAATTTTATACGTTGGGTTAGTGGAAGCCAGTGAAGGGATTGGCAGAGAGGGGCAGCAGTCGCTGATCGGTAGTAGTTGCGGTGTGGCCATTTCATTTTAAATTCCAATTGGGAATTGAAAAACGGGCAGTATCACCTTTTGAATATCTACAATACGACTCTGAACCTCCTCTGAAAAAGCAATCCACTGCGGATCGCTTTTCAGAGGGATGGTAGAGCTTGCTGCACCTGTGTGAATTAGCTCTCATGGCAACATACTGAATTGTATACTGTTTCAAAAATTTTTATGCTGTATCTAAAACACAGTGATGACCAAATTACTTCTCGACCCTGATGAGTCACAATGTGCAGGTATTGTGTTTGTCTATGTGTACAATACTGTAGTGAATGCGGGCTCCAGGGAGACCAGATATAGTGAATGCGGGGTCCAGGGAGAGCGGATATAGTGAATGCAGGGTCCGGGGAGATCAGATATAGTGAATGCAGGGTCCGGGGAGATCAGATATAGTGAATGCAGGGTCCGGGGAGATCAGATATAGTGAATGCAGGGTCCGGGGAGGCCAGATATAGTGAATGCAGGGACCGGGGAGACCAGATATAGTGAATGCAGGATCCTGGGAGACCAGATATAGTGAATGCAGGGTCCTGGGAGACCAGATATAGTGAATGCAGGGTCCTGGGAGAAAGATATAGTGAATGCAGGGACCGGGGAGACCGGATATAGTGAATGCAGGGACCGGGGAGACCGGATATAGTGAATGCAGGGTCCGGGGAGATCAGATATAGTGAATGCAGGGTCCGGGGAGACCAGATATAGTGAATGCAGGGTCCGGGGAGACCAGATCTAGTGAATGCAGGGTCCGGGGAGACCGGATCTAGTGAATGCAGGGTCCGGGAGACCGGATATAGTGAATGCAGGATCTGGGGAGACCGGATCTAGTGAATGCCGGGTCCGGGGAGACCGGATCTAGTGAATGCAGGGTCCGGGGAGACCGGATATAATGAATGCGGGGTCCTGGGTTTAGTAACAATTTGAGGCTGCAATCAAACCCGTGTGTTTCATAAACACGCTGCAAACAGGCTGCAGGTCACGCTAGCAGTGCCATTAATTGCTAATGGCACCCTAAGCGGGGATGGCAGATGCATGTCTCGCGGCACAACAATGTGCTACAAACACCCACTGAAAAAGCGCATGATGCTCTGTGATCGAAAAAGTTCTTGAGCTACTTTAGGACGTTTGTCTCGTGTTGAGCAGCCCATTCATGTGAATGGGCAACCCAAGGCATGATGCATGTTATCGCATGAAAAATGCACAAAATAGCAACCTGATCTGGTTTTATATTAAAAGTCTCTATCGCCAACTACCATCTTAGATTTCCAGCGACAGTAGAGTGTAAATTTTTTGTTTATTAAAATCTTGCAAACAAAAAACATCATAAAAATCATATTTACATATATACAGAATAAAATATGTATAATTAAACAAAACCAGCTTACTTCAGCAAAATAACAAATCCTAACCGTCACCTAAACACCCCCTCAGGCTAAGAAACGATTAAACATTCACCCCACACATTCATCCCATACATTGATCCCACACATTCATCCCATACATCGATCCCATGCATGCAGCCTTTCTTCAAAAATCTGATGTTACAAAATCTAGGGGACGTGAAAGGACAGAAAGAGAAGCCACGCCCCCAGAGACTGACAGACAGCAGCTACGGGGACCTGACATTCCTCCATGCCTTTGTCCAGGCTCCCGGCCGCCACCTGTCCTTCTCAAGACCCCGAATCTTCCCAACCTCACCCAGAATGTTGTTCACCACCACCTCGACAGGAAGGACTTTTTTGCGAATGGAAACCTGACACCGTGCATTCCACGTGTGGTAACGGACTACTAAGCTAACTAGAAAAAGTGTCTCAAAATCAAAATCCCGGTGAGTCTGAAAGGCTCCGTAAGACCACTCCGCGTAACTCAAGCGGGAAAGGAAAGGGATCCCCAGAGCCCCACCCACCCGCTTGTAGACTTCTATATTGAAGGGGCACTGAAGCAAGAAATGGTCCATCGTCTCCTCCACCCCACCGCACTCCACTCTTGGACAACCACGGTTCTCCGCAGAGCGATGCTTCAGGTTGCCCTTCACATAGAGTCTGCCATGGAACGAGAGCCAGGCCAAATCCCGAAACTTTAAAGGGATTCTCTCCAGATTCATCAAACGCAGACCCTCCCTCATAACCGGGCCTGGGCAATCCCTCAAGGCCAATGGCTCGCTAAAGGCAGATTCAACAACCCTCCTCTCCAGGGCCTTCCTAGGAAGAGATTTAATTTCCTCCGCCGTCACTCGCCATTGCCGAAGCATTTTCAGACACGGGGCAACATAAGCCGGGAGCTTACCATGTTGGACCCTCAGGCTTTTCACCGGCCCACCATTCTCCCAGCTCCGTAGAAAAGGCCTAAACCAGGACTGAAAAATACCAACCCACCCAGGCGGTTCCTCTGCCAGCATGCTACCAAAATTATGTTTCAAAAACATCAGAGAAAAGAAAACCACCGGGTTGACCATACCTAGGCCACCCATCCGCCTAGGAAGGTAGGTTACAGACCTCTTAATGAGGTTCAGTTTGTGCCCCCATAACAGCTGGAAGAAACAACTGTAGATCCTCGCATAGAGAGACACTGGCAAAACACAGACAAAGCTGACATACAGAAATACCGGGATCAGGTAAGTTTTAATCAGGTCAATCCTTTCCCTGTAAGAGAGTTTCCAATCCTTCCAGCTGGCCACCTTGGCATCGGCATCTTGTAGCCTGCTTACCCAATTTGCAAGGCCGTAATCACCGGGACCAAATCTGATGCCTAATACTTTAATTTCCTGCTGGGGCTCTGGGAAGGCGTCCGGAAGGGTAAAGCCTTCGCCTTCCTCTCCCATCCAGAAAACCTCACTCTTATCCTGATTGATCTTTGAGCCAGATGCCTGAGCATACTGTTCCATCACCGAGACCACCTCCTCCGCCTCCTGCGTCCCGGAGATGAAAACAGACACGTCATCAGCATAGGCCACGACCCTCAGAGGGGGCTCCCCAGGAATGCCCAAAGGAACTCCACACAACGGTCCGCTCTCTAACCTCCGAATGAAGGGATCGATTACAAACGCATATAGCAGAGGACTCAAAGGACACCCCTGACGCACACCTGAGCCAACCTCAAAGGGTCGTCCAATCCAACCATTCACAAGCATGAAGCTTTCAGCCCCTCTATATAAGGTCTTTAGCCAATCGATAAAGCCCCCCTCCAGGCCATACTTGCCAAGAAGCAGCCATAGGTACTCATGATTGACTCGATCAAAAGCTTTGGCCTGATCCAATGCCAGCAGGAACTTTCCCCAGCCTGCAGCCCTGCACCGCTCCAGGGCCTCCCGGACAGCTAACACCGCTGAAAAAGTGCTTCTTCCCTGAACCGAACAGTGCTGATGGCGAGAAAGTAAATTGCCCGCAACAGACGATAAACGCCAGAAAATAATTTTTGCCAATATCTTCCTATCAACATTGAGAAGGCTAATGGGCCGCCAATTCTCAATTCTCGAGGAATCCTTACCCTTTGACAGAAGAATCACTGCAGATTGTCGCATGGAGGGAGAGAGCGAACCCTCTCTCAGACAGCCATTAAACACCTCCACCAAATATGGGGCCAGAGTCACCTTAAAGTGCTTATAAAACTCGGCTGTCAATCCGTCTGGCCCAGGCGACTTCTTAATGGCAAGCTGATCAATAGCTTTCACCACCTCATCTGCCGTGATGTCCTCTGTCAAACTCACAAGAGAACTGCCATTTCCCAGTCCTGGAGTAGAGTCCAGAAAACCCAACATGCTCGCCCGATCGAGGTCCCTCCTACCCAGGAGGTCAGCATAATATGACCTGGAGGTTTCCAGGATCCCTGACTTGGACTTTGTCAGGGAACCCGTACTGTCAACCAGGCCTACAACTGACTTAACTGCTCTACCTTGTTTGCAGTTCTGGTAAGGGTCGGGCGAGTGATATTTCCCATAATCCCTTTCCAGAACCAAAGAGGCATGCCTGTCATATTGACACTGCCTGAGCAAGAGTTTAACCTCAGAGATCGCTTCTGGATCTCCATTATTCGAGACAAGCCGATCGAGCTTCCTCCGCAGACGCTGGTAGGTGACATACTTATCAAGCTGTTTATTCCTTCCTATGGCCTTGAAAAACCCAACGATCCTTCGTTTTGTAAGCTCCCACCACTCGGACTTACTGCTGCAAAAGTCCATGATTGATACCTGTGCCTGAAAAAAATCCTCAAAGGATTGACTCACCTTCTCATCGTCCAGGAGTGCCGAATTCAGCTTCCAGGTACCCCTCCCCTTAGGTGGTGTATCGGGGCCACTCAGAGTCACAGACAGAATACAGTGATCGGAAAACTCCACCGCCTGACACACTGGTGCCGAGAAGGCGGAGTTCCCCTTTAAAAAAAACCTATCTATTCTACTCTGACTAGAACCTCTCTGAAAAGTGAATCCCGTGTCGTCTGGGCAGCAATGAATGTGCACATCAACCAGACCTGCCTCTCTAGCTATTTTGTTTAAAAAAAACCCGTCACAGTCCAGCCTGGCTCCGGTCCCTCTCCTGTCCTTAGTCCTAGTGACGGTGTTAAAGTCACCACCGAAGACAACTTGCTGGGCTGTAAAAAGGAAAGGCTTGATCTTCATGAAGAGGCATTTCCTGTCCCATTTTGTCTGGGGCCCATAGATGTTAATCAGGCGCAGGTCCTGCCCCCCCATGGAGACGTCTAAGACCATGCATCTCCCCATTTCTACCTCAATAATCCGCCGACAGGTTACCATGCCGGAAAAAAGTACCGCAACTCCAGTGTAAGGCTCGGCCGCAAGAGACCAGAAGGAGGGGCCGCGCCTCCACTCCTTCTTCGCCATATGAACATCCCCCAAACTGGACAACCTGGTCTCCTGCAAAAAGAAAATGTCAGCATCAAACCTGCTGAGCAAAAATAAGGCCATGTTACGAGCGCTTACTGATTTTATGCTGGCGACATTAATGGTCGCCACCTTCAAAGGAGTGGGAACCGCCATCAGGATGATCGAGGTACCCGTTTCTTAGCCTGCTTACCCCCCTCCCTACTTGGAGACCCTACACGCTTCATAGTCCTCTGTGATTCCTCCTCCATGGAAACCAGAGACTCATCCCCTGAAGATCCCTCATCCTCCACCTCAGATAACACTTCAAATGTGTTTGACACCTCCACCCTCCCAGGGTCAGGTACAGGCACATCCTTCTTCCGCTTCTTCTTCCCAGACTTCCTTTTTGCCTCCAACCACTCCATATCATCATTTGATAAACCGGCCTGCAAAGCCCCCTCCCCTTCCCTTCCACCATCACCAACAACATCATCCACCCCACTCTCTCCACTGACCACAGCAGTCCCCCCAACCTTCACCACAACACCCCCACCATCATTCACTCCACCCCCCAGCGCCTCACGCGCTCTGACCCTCCGACGCCGGGGAGGGGGGGTCGGTGCAACCATACACATTGGTCCAGTTCCCTCCACAGCCCCCACTACCTCTGGGGAAACTGACACAGGAGGATCAGACACAACATCCACGGACACTGACTCAGGGGGCACAACACACGGAGATGACATTAGAGGGACCATCAGACACTGGGACCACAGGGACAGAGACATTGGGGACCCCTGGCACAGCCTCCCTCTCCTCTGCCTCCTCCATGTCCAGACGAAAAAACTCTTCCACCAAAGCTGACTGGTTGTGCATGGCCTCAGGGCACCGGTTGTACGAATGGCCAACCTTATCACACAGATTGCACCTGATGATATTACAATCCTTAGCCAGGTGCCCCAGATCCTGACATAGGGAGCACTTCATCTCTGGGCATGAGGAGGCGAAGTGACCCCGAGAACCGCACTTATTGCAGAGCTTGGGCTGTCCAGGGTAGAACACCACAATCCTGTCCTTCCCAATGAAGGCTGAGGAGGGCAGATGCTGGACCACATTCCCACACACATACAACCTCATCTGCACCGACCACCCACCAGTCCATATCCCTCTCTCATCCACAATCTTCTTCAGGGGTGCAAGTAGCTCCCCAAATCTCCTCAGCCAGACAGCCAAGTCAGCCGAAGGAATGGACTCATTCCGTACTAGAATGGTGACCGTCTTCACTAGAGGTTGGCGTGAGACAAGTCCCCTCCACTCCGGCAGACCCTTATACATGTGTTCATACTTCTCCCAGAATATATCCAGAGACTCGGGGCGCACAAAGGACAGATCATAGTCATAGGATCCTACAGGGCTGATCAAGGCGAAGATGTCATCCGCCCTAAACCCCATCTCCAAAATCCTGTCCACCACCGACATCCTGACCGGGGGAGCACCCCCACCCTCCCATCTGAGCTGCACCAAATTCCTCCTCCTGAAGGACAGGGGTGCAGATGGCAGACCTGCAGCAGACCTCCCCCCAGAGCTGACATGATGTGACCCCCTCCTCCCAGCCAGAGCCCCAGCATAGGTCTTATTTGCAGCATTAGATGTAGTGGACCTTAAAGCTGCACCAGGAACCTCAGAGCCCCCGCTCTGCAAACCACCATCAGAGGCAGCAGCAGTCACTCCATCCACCAACACACAGGCATTCCCCTTTCCAGCATTGCAAGCACTCTTATCATCCATATGTTTCCTTTCACTCGTGGCACTACTGCTCCCAGCAGACTCACTCACACCAGATGCTCCTGTCTCCCCCTCCCCCAACATACTCCTCTTAGGCAAAAGCCTTCCACTCCTGGTCACTCTCCCCTGGGTTTCAGCAACACCTTTCAGAGTGCTGCTGACAATTTCCCTCCCACCATTTTCTGCTGCATTTGCAGCCATCAGCAGGGATTGTCCAGCAAGTGTGTCAGATCCCCCCTTTACCTTCCCCCCAGCAGAGTCCACAGTCACAGGGTTCCTGGTATCAGAGTCCTCAGTCCCAGCAGAGTGCAGTCCTGCAGGCACAGCAGCCATCTTCCCCGCAGAGCTCTGTGCACACACAGGAGGATTTCCCTCCAAAACACTGCAGTGCACATGGCTGTCCACACTGGAGTCCAAACTGGCACTTTTAATAAAGCGTGGCTTTTCTGTTTTTTTCTCCTTTACAGGACCAGGTACAGAGTCCTCACCGTCATCTTCATCCTCAGAGTCCTCAGAAAAGCGGAAAGTTCTTCCAATTAGGGAAGACTCCAATTCCTCAATGTACTTTAGCAGCCCTCCGCCATATTCCTCTACCTCCTGTGCTGATCCTCCAGCTTGCTGTGGAGGGAGGGAAGCAGAGGCTGACATTTCCTCCAGGGAAGCAGATCCTGAGGTGGATGGGATAGCAGGGGCAGCATCCAGGACCCCCTCCTCACTCTCCACCCGTACTGCCACCGCCGATGCTGGATCCTTACCGGAGTCTCCCTTCATCTTCCTGAACCTTTCCTCATTCCGGAACTTTTCTCTGAAAGCTCCGCTCTTCTCCTTCAGCGTCTTTACCAGATTCTGCTGCTTCTTAATGGCGACCTCCAAACCCTTCATCTCCGGCTTCATGCTCTGCCTCTTGCTGCTCCATGCCTTGTCATGGAGAACTTTCTTCTTCTTGTAGTCAGTTTTCAGACTCACCAACTTTTCCTCCTCCTTTGCGATTCTCACCAGATAATCAGCAACCCGCTCTCTAAAGACAGGGAGGGATTCCCCACTTTTAGGGCCACAGCCAAGGTCTTCAGGTGCTGGTAAAGTATGGGAAGGCAAGCTGGGTCCCTCAGGGGGAGCATGGTCTGAGCCTAGCCCAGAAGAGGCCATGTTTCTGGGGCCAGGCGAGCAGGCCTGGCCCCCTAGTGCCTGGAGAGGGAGAGCAACTGCAGCACAACCTCTCTGGTGCAGAGTGTAAGCTCCTCTGGTGCAGAGAATCATGGGACTGTGGGGGAGAGGACATTAGAGTGTAAGCTCCTCTGGCGCAGAGACTGTGACTGTGGGGGAGGGGGCATTAGAGCGTAAGCTCCTCCGGCGCAGAGACTGATGGGACTGCGGGGGAGGGGGCATTAGAGCGTAAGCTCCCCTGGCGCAGAGACTGATGGGACTGCGGGGGAGGGGGCATTAGAGCGTAAGCTCCTCTGGCGCAGAGACTTATGGGACTGCGGGGGAGGGGGCATTAGAGCGTAAGCTCCTCTGGCGCAGAGACTGACGGGACTGCGGGGGAGGGGACATTAAAGCGTAAGCTCCTCTGGCGCAGAGAATGATGTGACTGGGGGGGAGGGGACATTAGAGCGTCAGCTCCTCTGGTACAGAGACTGATGTGACTGTGGGGGGAGGGGACATTAGAGTGTAAGCTCCTCTGGTGCAGAGAATGATGTGACTGCCTCCTTAGTGTCCTCTGTACTGCACTCTGGTATACATCAGAGCTATTTAAATGTAAAATAAATTATGAAGAATCATTCAGCATGTAATAACAACAGCCAATCATTACCTCTCCAATGCACAGCCGGCTTCCAGCTACCTCGGTAAGTGGGCACAGGTGTGGCTCCTGTACTGCCCTGCCACTGGGGCCACCATTACAAGTCCATAGTTCCACACTCACTCAGCATGTACATAGAAGCCTTCCACTAGCAAAGCAGGGGGAAAGCAGAAACCAGCTTCCCAGAGCAACCACTAGAGGCTGAAACTCCTGTACAAGATTGTCTCTGCGCATGGGGGCGGCCATTTTCTTGTAGCACAAATTATCATTTAAACTTTTAAAGTGCTTTATGCTGCTATTAGGACTGCTGGGACTTGTTGTTCAATATTGGCCGCAGACACCGGGACCGCTGGGTCTTGTAGTGTCATATTGGCTGCAGAAACTGGGGCCGCTGGGACATGTAGTGCCATATTGGCTGCAGACACCGGGACCGCTGGGACTTGTAGTGCCATATTGGCCGCAGACACCGGGACCGCTGCGACTTGTAGTGCCATATTGGCCGCAGACACCGGGACCGCTGGGACTTGTAGTGCCATATTGGTGGCAGACACCGGGATCGCTGGGACTTGTAGTGCCATATTGACTGCAGACACCGGGATCGCTTGGACTTGTAGTGCCATATTGGCGGCAGACACCGGGATTGCTGGGACTTGTAGTGCCATATTGGCCGCAGACACCGGGACCGCTGGGTTTTGTAGTGCCATATTGGCCGCAGACACCGGGATCGCTGGGACTTGTAGTGCCATATTGGCTGCAGACACCGGGATCGCTGGGACTTGTAGTGCCAAATTGGCCGCAGACAGCGGGATTGCTTGGACTTGTAGTGCCATATTGGCTGCAGACACCGGGACTGCTGGGATTTGTAGTGCCTTTTTGGCTGCAGACACTGGGATCGCTGGGACTTGTAGTGCATTATTGGCTGCAGACACGGGACCGCTGGGATTTGTTGTGCCATTTTGGCCGCAGACACCGGGACCTCTGGGACTTGTAGTGCCATATTGGCGGCAGACACCGGGATTGCTGGGACTTGTAGTGCCATATTGGCTGCAGACACAGGGAACGCTGGGATTTGTAGTGCCATATTGGCTGCAGACACCGGGACTGCTGTGAGTTGTAGTGCCATATTGGCTGTAGACACCGGGACCGCTGGGACTTGTAGTGCTATATTGGCTGCAGACACCGGGATCGCTGTGACTTGTAGTGCCATATTGGCTGCAGACACCGGGACCGCTGGGACTTGTAGTGCCATATTGGCTGCAGACACAGGGAACGCTGGGATTTGTAGTGCCTTTTTGGCTGCAGACACAGGGATCGCTGGGACTTGTAGTGCCATATTGGCTGTAGACACCGGGACCGCTGGGACTTGTAGTACCATATTGGCTGCAGACACTGGGACCTCTGGGACTTGTAGTGTCATATTGGCTGCAGACACAGGGACCGCTGGGACTTGTAGTGCCATATTGGCTGCAGACACCCAGGGCCGCTGGGACTTGAAGTGCCATATTGGCTGCAGACACCGGGACTGCTGGGACTTGTAGTTCCATATTGGCTGAAGACACCGGGATCGCTGGGACTTGTAGTGCCATATTGGCCGCAGACACCGGGATCGCTGGGACTTGTAGTGCCAAATTGGCCGCAGACACCGGGATTGCTGGGACTTGTAGTGCCATATTGGCCGCAGACACCGGGATCGCTGGGACTTGTAGTGCCAAATTGGCCGCAGACAGCGGGATCGCTTGGACTTGTAGTGCCATATTGGCCGCAGACACCGGGACTGCTGGTATAGTATGCCTCCCCTCCCTCCATGTGGGGTCCTGCGTTTTCAGTCCCCATGTCCTCTCCTAGTCCATCCTTTTGAATTATTATGATGTTACTTTCTGCCTCCATTGACATCATGGATCTCTCTTCCATCCCCCCTCCTCCACACCCGGCATGGGGGTGTCCGCTCCTCTCCTGTCCGCCCTACGCTGGGCTCCGGAAACATGGCTGCCAGGACAGGGCGCCTCCGCCTATTGGCCAGTCACATGGTCCAGGCAGCATGCTGGGGAGAGATTGCAGCAGGTACGGGTGGGAGATCAGAGGACGACATTAGGAAGGGGTGGGGTCACGGCTGTATAAAGGGGGAGGGGGGGTTCAATGAATGCATGTACATGGGTACACTTTTGGATGATTATATACATTTGATGAATGGACGAATGTCGGCCAAAAATTGCTTTTTGCTTTGGACCTTCAACTTTAAAGGGAATGTCATTTCTGAACGATCACCCCATCCACGGGACAAAAATTCGTTTGATGGAGAAAAGTTTTCCTTCCTCAAATTTTCCCGTCACTGCCGTCAAAAATGAATATCGATTTGACCCCCCCTAAGGTTGGCCACACATGGGTAGATTTTTGGACGAGAATAGTTGTAAGAAAAGTCGTAGGAAAATTCTTTGAACATTCGATGGACAAATGTCATTCAAAATTGTCTCTAGCTTCAACTTCCCTTCAACTTTAAAGGACAATCACCCCATCCACTGGATGAAAATACGTTTGCTGGAGAAACGTTTTCCTTCCTCCCCCTTTCGAATTTTCCCGTCACCCCCATCAAAAATGAACATCGATTTGACCCCCCCTAAGGCTGGCCACACACGGGTAGATTTTCGAACAAGAATATTCGTAAGAAAAGTCGTAAGAAAATTCTTTGAACGTTTGATGAATGGATGAATGTCGTCCGAAAATTGCCTTTTGCTTTGAACCTTCGACTTTAAAATGAATGTCATTTCTGAACGATCACCCCATCCACAGGACAAAAAATGCCATCTGTTCTACTTTTTTTCCCTGCAATGCACCGGAACTGCGAGGGCTGACATGACGTCTGACCCTGGCCACCACGTCACCCCCTTTCTGTGCGGTTCTTCATATGGAAGCAGTGGATGCTCCGGGACGTAACTTGGGCCCCTGTACATCAGAGCTCAAACTGGGGGAGGGGGGAGCAGCTAAAGGAGCCAATCAGCTGCGTTGCTGTGCTAACAAGGGAAATGCTGATAGGTGGAAAGAACAGCGTGAGAGAGAGAGATGAGCTCATTGGTCCGCTGCTGCCACGTTTGTTGTCCAGTCGGGGGGGGGGGGGGGGGGGGTGGACAAGACCTGTAAGTGTTGATGAATTGCATCAAAGGAAAAAAAATCAGATTTCCTGCCAGACAGGAATGTGCTGCGTGGCAGAGATGTGTGAATCTCAGGACTGGATAGACAGAAATACAAATCTTTTATTTTATTGACTTCAATGCAGAAAGACTCCCATTGACTTCAATGCAAAAACACCTCTCATTGACTTCAATGCATAAAGACTCTCATTGACTTCAATGCAAAACGACTCTCATTGACTTCAATGCAAAAAGTCTCCCATTGACTTCAGTGCAAAAATGCCTCCTATTAACTTCAATGCAAAAACATCTCTCATTGACGTCAATGCAAAAAGACTCCCATTGACTTCAATGCAAAAAGACTCCCATTGACTTCAATGCAAAAAGACTCCCATTGACTTCAATGCAAAAAGACTCCCATTGCCTTCAGTGCAAAAATGCCTCCCATTGACTTCAATGCAAAAACACCTCTCATTGACTTCAATGCAAAAAGACTCTCATTGACTGTAATGCAAAAACACCTCCCAATGCCTCCCATTGACTTCAATACAAAAATGCCTCCCACTGACTTCAATGCAGATACAACTCCTATATATGTGTTCTCTCTGTAGTACAGCTGACATGTGAAACTCAATCCTGCCACCGTCTTCAGCCATGGAGGCCACCATCTTGGCCTGTGCCTGATCTTCACATGTGATCCATTATGACACCAGCTGACCGATGGTCTGACAATTTGGTTGAGAGCACAAGCACCTGTGACAGTTAGCTATCCCGATATGCCTTGAACGATTTTTGAAATTGGTAAATCGATGGGTTTAGTTCCACTTCCAGTGGATCAGATCGGGGAATTTATATTTATTGTCTTTTATGTCTTTTTATGTCTAGAAAACAGAATAAAGAAATGTCTGTCAGGCCTCCGGGGATTCCTGGAAGTGAGAGGATATTACGGCTCACCCTGGAGATCGTCTACCTGCTGACCGGGGAGGTGAGGAGGATTCTGGGAGGTCACTTTGATATAGATCAAATATAGCAGGGCTCGAAAATCCCAGGCACCATAAATACAAAACCGCCTCCCATTGACCTCAATGCAAAAACGCCTCCCATTGACTTCAATGCAAAAATTCCTCCCATTGACTTCAATGCAAAAACACCTCTCATTGACTTTGGACGAGTGTGACTTTCATTGCGACTTTACAGCGCGACTTCGATGCGACTTTGGAACGAGTGCGACTTTGGCTTTGACCAAGGATGATTGTTTTTGATTTACAAAGTCGCACGTATATTGTTCAGACACGAGTTTTGGAGGGTTTTCATTGAAGTCTATGGCCCTCCAGTCGCATGAAAGTCAAACTACTTTCACATCGCCGTGGCCTGAAGTTGCACAGAAATGAATGGCGGCTCATTGGGAAAACATGTGGTGTGACCTGTCATGCGACGTTGGACCCCAAAGTCGCATGACAAGTCGCACAAGTGTGAATGGGCTCTAACCCTTTTCTAGTTTGTAAGCAATGGAACCGAAGGCTAAAAAAAAGTTTAATCCTTTGATTTTGGAGCCGATAAATGACACTGAACCATAAAGGCATCTTTTCCATCTTGTTCCATCCAATTCTCTCATCGCTGTGGTAATAATAGATGACAGACAGACAGACAGACAGACAGACAGACAGACAGACAGACAGACAGACAGACAGACAGACAGACAGACAGATAAAAAGCATCAATATTGCAAACAATCTCCAAAATCATACCGTCAATACTGAGAACTGTCCTCTGCAAACTTCTATATCGCCATCGTCCTGAAGAAGCTGAAAAAGCAAAACCCGTTGCCCTTTTGGAGGACGTAATGCTATAGAGCGGTGGTCTCCAAACTGTGGCCCTTTGCTTGCCTCTATCTGGGATACTACTCCTCCCACTCATACCAACAAGGAGGCACCAATTCTTCCACTAGAGGCACTACTAGGCACCAACTATGGGGCATTTTTCCTTCCACTAACACCAATGATGGGGCACAATTCCTGCAACTGATATAAATAATTAGGTACTATTCCTCCAACTAATACCAAGGACGGGGCACTATTCCTTCATCTGACACCAATGATGGGGCACTATTCCTTCATCTGACACCAATGATGGGGCACTATTCCTTCATCTGACACCAATGATGGGGCACTATTCCTTCATCTGACACCAATGATGGGGCACTATTCCTTCATCTGACACCAATGATGGGGCACTATTCCTCCCACTGATACCAATGATGGGGCACTATTCCTTCATCTGACACCAATGATGGGACACTATTCCTCCCGCTGACACCAATGATGGGGCACTATTCCTTCCTCTGACACCAATGATGGGGTACTATTACTTTCTCTGACACCAATGATGAGGCACTATTCCTCCCACTAATAGCAATGATGGGGCACTATTCCTCCCACTGACACCAATGATGGGGCACTATTCCTCCCACTGATACCAATGATGGGACACTATTCCTCCCACTGACACCAATGATGGGGCACTATTCCTCCCACTGATACCAATGATGGGACACTATTCCTCCCACTGATACCAATGATGGGACACTATTCCTCCCACTGAAACCAACGATGGGGCACTATTCCTCCCACTGACACCAACGATGGGACACTATTCCTCCCACTGACACCAACGATGGGGCACTATTCATCCCACTGACACCAATGATGGGGCACTATTCCTCCCACTGATACCAATGATGGGGAACTATTCCACCCACTGACACCAATGATGGGGCACTATTCCTCCCACTGACACCAATGATGGGGCTCTATTCCTCTCACTGATACCAATGATGGGGCACTATTCCTCCCACTGATACCAATGATGGGGCACTATTCCTCCCACTGACACCAATGATGGGGCACTATTCCTCCCACTGAACCAATGATGGGGCACTATTCCTTCATCTGACACCAATGATGGGGCACTATTCCTCCCACTGACACCAATGATGGGGCACCATTCCTCCCGCTGACACCAATGATGGGGCACTATTCCTTCAGCTGACACCAATGATGAGGCACTATTCCTCCCACTGACACCAATGATGGGACACTATTCCTCCCACTGATATCAATGATGGGACACTATTCCTCACACTGACACCAATGATGGGGCACTATTCCTCCCACTGACACCAATGATGGGGCACTATTCCTCCCACTGATACCAATGATGGGGCACTATTCCTCCCACTGACACCAATGATGGGGCACTATTCCTCCCACTGACACCAATGATGGGGCACTATTCCCTTCCACTGATACCAATGATGGGACACTATTCCTTCCACAGATACCAATGATGGGACACTATTCCCCCCACTGACACCAATGATGGGGCGCTATTCATCCCACTGATGTCAATGATGGGGAACTATTCCTCCCGCTGACACCAATGATGGGGCACTATTCCTCCCGCTGATATCAATGATGGGGCACTATTCCTCCCACTGACACCAATGATGGGGCACTATTCCTCCCGCTGACACCAATGATGGGGCACTATTCCTCCCGCTGACACCAATGATGGGGCACTATTCCTCCCGCTGACACCAATGATGGGACACTATTCCTCCCGCTGATACCAATGATGGGGCACTATTCCTCCCAATGACACCAATGATGGGGCACTATTCCTCCCGCTGACACCAATGATGGGGCACTATTCCTCCCACTGACACCAATGATGGGGCACTATTCCTCCCACTGACACCAATGATGGGGCACTATTCCTCCCACTGACACCAATGATGGGGCACTATTCCTCCCACTGACACCAATGATGGGGCACTATTCCTCCCACTGACACCAATTATGGGGCACTATTCTTCCCACTGACACCAATGATGGGGCACTATTCCTCCCACTGACACCAATGATGGGGCACTATTCCTCCCACTGACACCAATGATGGGGCACTATTCTTCCCACTGACACCAATGATGAGGCACTATTCCTCCCACGGACACCAATGATGGGGCACTATTCCTCCCACTGACACCAATGATGGGGCACTATTCCTCCCACTGATACCAATGATGGGACACTATTCCTTCCACTGATACCAATGATGGGGCACTATTCCTCCCACTGACACCAATGATGGGGTACTATTCCTCCCACTGATACCAATGATGGGACACTATTCCTCCCACTGACACCAATGATGGGGCACTATTCATCCCACTGACACCAATGATGGGGCACTATTCCTCCCACTGATACCAATGATGGGGCACTATTCCACCCACTGACACCAATGATGGGGCACTATTCCTCCCACTGATACCAATGATGGGGCACCATTCCTCCCGCTGACACCAATGATGGGGCACTATTCCTTCAGCTGACACCAATGATGAGGCACTATTCCTCCCACTGACACCAATGATGGGACACTATTCCTCCCACTGATATCAATGATGGGACACTATTCCTCACACTGACACCAATGATGGGGCACTATTCCTCCCACTGACACCAATGATGGGGCACTATTCCTCCCACTGATACCAATGATGGGGCACTATTCCTCCCACTGACACCAATGATGGGGCACTATTCCTCCCACTGACACCAATGATGGGGCACTATTCCCTTCCACTGATACCAATGATGGGACACTATTCCTTCCACAGATACCAATGATGGGACACTATTCCCCCCACTGACACCAATGATGGGGCGCTATTCATCCCACTGATGTCAATGATGGGGAACTATTCCTCCCGCTGACACCAATGATGGGGCACTATTCCTCCCGCTGATATCAATGATGGGGCACTATTCCTCCCACTGACACCAATGATGGGGCACTATTCCTCCCGCTGACACCAATGATGGGGCACTATTCCTCCCGCTGACACCAATGATGGGGCACTATTCCTCCCGCTGACACCAATGATGGGACACTATTCCTCCCGCTGATACCAATGATGGGGCACTATTCCTCCCAATGACACCAATGATGGGGCACTATTCCTCCCGCTGACACCAATGATGGGGCACTATTCCTCCCGCTGACACCAATGATGGGGCACTATTCCTCCCACTGACACCAATGATGGGGCACTATTCCTCCCACTGACACCAATGATGGGGCACTATTCCTCCCACTGACACCAATGATGGGGCACTATTCCTCCCACTGACACCAATTATGGGGCACTATTCTTCCCACTGACACCAATGATGGGGCACTATTCCTCCCACTGACACCAATGATGGGGCACTATTCCTCCCACTGACACCAATGATGGGGCACTATTCTTCCCACTGACACCAATGATGAGGCACTATTCCTCCCACGGACACCAATGATGGGGCACTATTCCTCCCACTGACACCAATGATGGGGCACTATTCCTCCCACTGATACCAATGATGGGACACTATTCCTTCCACTGATACCAATGATGGGTCACTATTCCTCCCACTGACACCAATGATGGGGTACTATTCCTCCCACTGATACCAATGATGGGACACTATTCCTCCCACTGACACCAATGATGGGGCACTATTCATCCCACTGACACCAATGATGGGGCACTATTCCTCCCACTGATACCAATGATGGGGCACTATTCCACCCACTGACACCAATGATGGGGCACTATTCCTCCCACTGATACCAATGATGGGACACTATTCCTCCCACTGATACCAATGATGGGGCACTATTCCTTCCACTGATATCAATGATGGGGCACTATTCCTCCCACTGATACCAATGATGGGGCACTATTCCTCCCATTGACACCAATGATGGGGCACTATTCCTCCCATTGACACCAATGATGGGGCACTATTCCTTCCACTGATACCAATGATGGGACACTATTCCTTCCACTGATACCAATGATGGGGCACTATTCCTCCCACTGACATCAATGATGGGGCACTATTCCTCCCACTGACACCAATGATGGGGCACTATCTATTCCTCACACTGACACCAATGATGGGGCACTATTCCTCACACTGACACCAATGATGGGACACTATTCCTCACACTGACACCAATGATGGGTCACTATTCCTCCCACTGACACCAATGATGGGGCACTATTTCTCCCACTGATACAAATGATGGGGCACTATTCCTCCCACTGACACCAATGATGGGGCACTATTCCTCCCACTGACACCAATGATGGGGCACTATTCCTCCCACTGACACCAATGATGGGGCACTATTCCTCCCACTGACACAAATGATGGGGCACTATTCCTCCCACTGACACCAATGATGGGGCACTATTCCTCCCACTGACACCAATGATGGGGCACTATTTCTCCCACTGACACAAATGATGGGGCACTATTCCTTCCACTGACACCAATGATGGGGCACTATTCCTCCCACTGACACCAATGATGGGGCACTATTCCTTCCACTGACACCAATGATGGGGCACTATTCCTTCCACTGACACCAATGATGGGGCACTATTCCTTCCACTGACACCAATGATGGGGTACTATTCCTCCCACTGACACCAATGATGGGGTACTATTCCTCCCACTGACACCAATGATGTGACACTATTCCTCCCACTGACACCAATGATGGGTCACGATTCCTCCCACTGACACCAATGATGGGGCACTATTCCTCCCGCTGATATCAATGATGGGGCACTATTCCTCCCACTGACACCAATGATGGGGCACTATTCCTCCCGCTGACACCAATGATGGGGCACTATTCCTCCCGCTGACACCAATGATGGGGCACTATTCCTCCCGCTGACACCAATGATGGGACACTATTCCTCCCGCTGATACCAATGATGGGGCACTATTCCTCCCAATGACACCAATGATGGGGCACTATTCCTCCCGCTGACACCAATGATGGGGCACTATTCCTCCCACTGACACCAATGATGGGGCACTATTCCTCCCACTGACACCAATGATGGGGCACTATTCCTCCCACTGATACCAATGATGGGGCACTATTCCTCCCACTGACACCAATGATGGGGCACTATTCCTCCCACTGACACCAATTATGGGGCACTATTCCTCCCACTGACACCAATGATGGGGCACTATTCCTCCCACTGACACCAATGATGGGGCACTATTCCTCCCACTGACACCAATGATGGGGCACTATTCCTCCCACTGATACCAATGATGGGACACTATTCCTTCCACTGATACCAATGATGGGGCACTATTCCTCCCACTGACACCAATGATGGGGTACTATTCCTCCCACTGATACCAATGATGGGACACTATTCCTCCCACTGATACCAACAATGGGACACTATTCCTCCCACTGACACCAATGATGGGGCACTATTCATCCCACTGACACCAATGATGGGGCACTATTCCTCCCACTGATACCAATGATGGGGCACTATTCCACCCACTGACACCAATGATGGGGCACTATTCCTCCCACTGATACCAATGATGGGACACTATTCCTCCCACTGATACCAATGATGGGACACTATTCCTTCCACTGATACCAATGATGGGGCACTATTCCTCCCACTGACACCAATGATGGGGCACTATTCCTTCCACTGATACCAATGATGGGACACGATTCCTTCCACTGATACCAATGATGGGGCACTATTCCTCCCACTGACATCAATGATGGGGCACTATTCCTCCCACTGACACCAATGATGGGGCACTATCTATTCCTCACACTGACACCAATGATGGGGCACTATTCCTCACACTGACACCAATGATGGGACACTATTCCTCACACTGACACCAATGATGGGTCACTATTCCTCCCACTGACACCAATGATGGGGCACTATTTCTCCCACTGATACAAATGATGGGGCACTATTCCTCCCACTGACACCAATGATGGGGCACTATTCCTCCCACTGACACCAATGATGGGGCACTATTCCTCCCACTGACACCAATGATGGGGCACTATTCCTCCCACTGACATAAATGATGGGGCACTATTCCTCCCACTGACACCAATGATGGGGCACTATTCCTCCCACTGACACCAATGATGGGGCACTATTTCTCCCACTGACACAAATGATGGGGCACTATTCCTTCCACTGACACCAATGATGGGGCACTATTCCTCCCACTGACACCAATGATGGGGCACTATTCATCCCACTGACACCAATGATGGGGCACTATTCCTTCCACTGACACCAATGATGGGGCACTATTCCTTCCACTGACACCAATGATGGGGCACTATTCCTTCCACTGACACCAATGATGGGGCACTATTCCTTCCACTGACACCAATGATGGGGTACTATTCCTCCCACTGACACCAATGATGGGGTACTATTCCTCCCACTGACACCAATGATGTGACACTATTCCTCCCACTGACACCAATGATGGGTCACTATTCCTCCCACTGACATCAATGATGGGGCACGATTCCTCCCACTGACACCAATGATGGGGCACTATTCCTTCCACTGACACCAATGATGGGGCACCATTCCGACCACTGATACCAATGATGGAGCACTATTCCTCCCACTGATATCAATGATGGGACACTATTCCTTTCTCTGACACCAATGATGGGGCACTATTCATCCCACTGATACCAATGATGGGGCACTATTCATCCCACTGATACCAATGATGGGGCACTATTTCTCCCACTGATACAAATGATGGGGCACTATTCCTCCCACTGACACCAATGATGGGGCACTATTCCTCCCACTGACACCAATGATGGGGCACTATTCCTCCCACTGACACCAATGATGGGGCACTATTCCTCCCACTGACACCAATGATGGGGCACTATTCCTCCCACTGACATAAATGATGGGGCACTATTCCTCCCACTGACACCAATGATGGGGCACTATTCCTCCCACTGACACCAATGATGGGGCACTATTTCTCCCACTGACACAAATGATGGGGCACTATTCCTTCCACTGACACCAATGATGGGGCACTATTCCTCCCACTGACACCAATGATGGGGCACTATTCATCCCACTGACACCAATGATGGGGCACTATTCCTTCCACTGACACCAATGATGGGGCACTATTCCTTCCACTGACACCAATGATGGGGCACTATTCCTTCCACTGACACCAATGATGGGGCACTATTCCTTCCACTGACACCAATGATGGGGTACTATTCCTCCCACTGACACCAATGATGGGGTACTATTCCTCCCATTGACACCAATGATGTGACACTATTCCTCCCACTGACACCAATGATGGGTCACTATTCCTCCCACTGACATCAATGATGGGGCACGATTCCTCCCACTGACACCAATGATGGGGCACTATTCCTTCCACTGACACCAATGATGGGGCACCATTCCTCCCACTGATACCAATGATGGAGCACTATTCCTCCCACTGATATCAATGATGGGACACTATTCCTTTATCTGACACCAATGATGGGGCACTATTCATCCCACTGATACCAATGATGGGGCACTATTCCTTCCTCTGACACCAATGATGGGACACTATTCCTCCCACTGACACCAATAAAGAAGCACTATTCATCGCAATGACACTACTTATGGGGCCTTTTTCTAAGGCTGACACCAAGGATGGGGCACGTTTCCTCCAACTGGCACCAATGATGGGGCACTGTTCATTTCACTGACACCAATGATGGGGCATTTTTCATCCCACTGACACCAATGATGGGGCACTATTCATCCCACTGACACCAATGATGGAGCACTATTATTCCCACTAATACCAATGATGGGGCACTATTCCTCCTACTAATACCAATGATGGGACACTATTCCTCCCACTGATACCAATGATGGGGCACTATTCATACCACTGACACCAATGATGGAGCACTATTCATCACAATGACACCAATGAAGAAGCACTATTCATCGCACTGACACTACTTATGGGGCCTATTTCTAAGGCTAACACCAAGGATGGGGCACGTTTCCTCCAACTGGCACCAATGATGGGGCACTGCTCCTCCAGCTGACACCAATGATGGGGCACTGTTCCTCCGGCTGACACCAATGATGGGGCACTGTTCCTCCTTCCACTGATTACAAGCACTAAGTAATTTTTTTTTCTACTCCCAATGACCACTCCGGCCCTCCTAAAGTCTGAAGAACTAAACCAGCCCTTAGAAAGTTTGGAGACCCCCACTATAGAGAACATTGATGTCCTATTAGGGCTGTTTAGCCATGTATTGGTTTTAAAAAATATTTTTATGTATTACCCAATAAAATGTGTATTTTTGATAAATATGAGTCTGTCCCAGGGGCGGACTGACAACTCATGGGGCCCCCGGGCAATAGGGGTCATGGGGCTCCTGTGTCCTCACCCACACTCAAACCACACCCAAAAAAGCCTATGAAAGGTACCAGGGGCATCTCATGGGGCCCCCTACTGACCCCAGGCCCTTGGGCAGTGCCCAAGTTCCCGAATGGTCAGTCCACCCCTGGTCTGTCCTATACTCTACCAGTGAAGTCCCGTAGTATTTTTGAGGTTTTTCTTGCTGTCCATGGTATCATTTGCATACGTGTTTCAAGAGCATTAAAAATGCCCCTCAACTGCCTACTTTCAATGCCAGTGTGAACTTAGCCTTGAGCTGCCTGTGGATGGTGTCAAGTCAACAGGTGACCATACTTTCCGGACAGACTGGGTCTAAGGAGGTATGCCAATGCACACACCGATATTTGAAACAGAAAATATGGGCATCGAGGTTCATTGTTATGGGGCTGCGTAGCCGGAGACTGGTTAAGGTGCCCATGCTGACCTGTGTCCACAGCCAAAAGGGCCTACAACGGGCACGTGAGCCTCAGAACTGGACCACGGAGACATGGAAGAAGGTGGCCTAGGTTTCTTTTGCATCATGTGGATGGTCAGGTGCATGTGCTTCACTTACCTGAAGAAGAGAAGGCACCAGGATGCAGTATGGGAAGAAGGCAAGCCGGTGGACGCAGTGTCATGCAATGGGCCATGATCTGCTGGGAGACCTTGGGTCCTGCCATTTGTGTAGATGTTCCTTTGACACGTTCCACCTACCAAAACATTGTCTAGTACACTCCTTCATGGAAATGGTATTCCCCGATGGCAGTGGCCTCTTTCAGCAGGATAACGTTCCCTGCTACATTGCAAAAATGGTTCAAGAATGGTTTGAGGAACACAAGTTTGAGGTGTTGGCGTGGCCTCCGGATTCTCCAGATCTCAATCCAATCCAGCATCTGTGGGATGTTCTGTAAAAACAAGTCCAATCCATGGAGGTTCCACCTCCCAACATACAAGACTTGAAGAATCTGCTGCTGAGAGCTTGGTGCAGGATACCACAACATACCTTCAGAGGTCTAGTGGAGTCCATGTCTTGGTGGGTCAGGGCTGTTTTGGTGGCAAAAGGGGGACCAACCCTATTTTAGTCGCGTAGTCAACATTATGGCTGATTGGTGTATGTACTGTACTTACGTATCTTTCTTTTTTTTTTATAATACATGGCTCAAAAAATGACATTAACACTTCTTAATCAGAGTCTAGCATCAAGTCCATGAAACTTCTGGGATATTGATCTGGTCAGGTAAGTAGCAGAGGGGGATGGTAATCAGTTTCAGCTGCTTTGGTATTCATGAAATTAACAACAGGTGCACTAGATGGGCAACAATGAAACAACCCCCAAAACAAGAATGGTTTTACAGGTGGAGGCCACTGACATTTTATTCCCTACTCATCTTTTCTGACTGTTTTTCACTAGGTTTGCATTTGGCTAGGGTCAGTGTCACTACTGGTAGCATGAAACCATACCTGTACCATACAGAGGTTGCATAGGCAGTCCAACTCCTCCAGGATGGCATATCAATACATGCCATTGCCAGGTTTGCTGTATCTCCCAGCACAGTCTCAAGAGCATGGAGGAGATTCCAGGAGACAGGCAGTTACTCTAGGAGAGCTGGACAAGGCCGTAGAAGGTCCTTAACCCATCAGCAGGACCGGTATCTGCTCCTTTGTGCAAGGAGAAATAGGATGAACACTGCCAGAGCCCTACAAAATGACCTCCAGCAGGCCACTGGTGTGAATGTCTCTGATCAATCAGAAACAGACTTCATACGGGTGGCCTGAGGGCCCGATGTCCTCTAGTGGGCCCTGTGCTCACTACCCGGCACCATAGAGCTGGATTGGCATTTGCCATTGAACACCAAAATTGGCAGGTCCACCACTGGCGCCCTGTGCTTTTCACAGATGAGAGCAGGTTCACCCTGAGCACATGTGACAGACGTGAAAGGGTCTGGAGAAGCCATGGAGAACATTCTGCTGCCTGTAACATGGTTCAGCATCACCATTTTGGTGGTGGGTCAGTGATGGTCTGGGGAGGCATAATCATGGAGGGACGCACAGACCTCTACAGGCTAGACAATGGCACCCTGACTGCCATTAGGTATGGGGAAGAAATCCTTGGACCCATTGTCAGACCCTACACTGGTGCAGTGGGTCCTGGGTTCCTCCTGGTGCAGTGGGTACTGGGTTCCTCCTGGTGCAGTGGGTCCTGGGTTCTTCCTGGTGCAGTGGATCCTGGGTTCCTCCTGGTGCAGTGGAACCTGGGTTCCTCCTGGTGCGTTGGGCCCTGGGTTCCTCCTGGTGCAGTGGGTCCTGGGTTCCTCCTGGTGCACGATGATGCCCGGCCTCATGTGGGGAGAGTATGCAGGCAGTTCCTGGAGCATGAAGGAATTGATACCATTGAATGGCCCCCACGCTCGCCTGACCTAAATCCAATAGAACACCTCTGGGATGTCATGTTTTGGTCCATCCGATGCCGCCTGGTTGCACCTCAGACTGTCCAGGAGCTCAGTGATGCCCTGGTCCAGATCTGGAAGGAAATCCCCCAGGACACCACCCGTGGTCTCATTAGGACCCTCTCCTGACATTGTCAGGCATGCATACAAGCACGTGGGGGCCATACAAACTACTGAGGACCATTCTGAGTTGCTGCAATGACATTGCACCAAAATGGACTCGCCTGCTGCATCATTTCTTCACTTTGATTTTCGGGGTGACTTTGAATTCAGTCCTCTGTAGGTCGATCATTTTCATTTCCATCAAACGATGGGGCATCCTTATGTTCCTCACACATTAACCCGTCCAGATCAGTAGAGATCCAGCAGGAGATTCCTCCCCTTTGAGGTCTGATGGGTTTTCAAAGTCTTCCTTTCATTTTTTTGAGCCGTGTACATCTTGAGTATTATGTGATCCTTATGGCTAGTTCATGTATCCATACTGCAGATATCAGCTTCATTAACCCCCCTCCCCAGGGCCCTGCAAAACACCTTCCCTTCCCCCTCTCTGGACAAACAAAGAAGTCTCACAGATCACTAAATGACAACAGGAAGATTTGGGCACTTTTCAGTTGACCTCTTCGGACACGTCCATAGGCACGAAAAACACTCTTCTACACCTTCCTATCATTTTTCTTCCTCAGGAATTAAATGCCCCCCCCCCCCCCGATTTTCTAAGCCCCGTTAAACATATTTCTTTAACTTCACTGATGAGAAAAATTAACCGTTTTCATTTCACCAAAATTTCCAGCAAAAAAAATGGAGGTTGGCCAATGTTTTGACCCTTTTGGGTTCAATGGGGAAACTGAAATTAAGGTGGTTGGTGGCTTTTAAGGATGCAACGGGCTTTAAAATGATGCCTGAGGGTTATGGAAGCTCCTTTCCACCATGCAGGGCCTCGTGCCAAAAGACATCTGCTCGATGAACCTGCATACTTGGGTACTATTTGCATAGGAAAATTTTGGAAAGCAGTTGTTCGAGGAGTTTCCAAGATATACGTATGAGAAGTCAGAGGCCAACCAATCGCTAAAATACGCTTTATCAGGTCCACCTGTTCAATTGCTTGGTAACAGAAATCAGGCAACCGCATGGCAGCAACGCCATCTAGACGTGGTGAAGACAACTTGCTGAAGTTCAAACTGAGCACCAGAATGGGGAAGAAAGGGGATTTTATTGACTTTAAACGTGGCATGGTTGTTGGTACCAGACGGGCCAGTCTGAGTATTTTAAAAACTGCTGATCTACTGGGAACCATCTCTCTGGGGTTTACAGAGAATGGTCGAAAAAATCCAGTGAGCGGCAGTTGTGTGGACGAAAATGCCTGGTTGATGTCAGAGTAGAATGGGCAGACTGGTTTGAGATGATAGAAAGGCAACAGTAACTCAAGCACGTGTTACAACCAAGGTATACCATCTCTGAACGCACAACACGTCCAACCTTGAAGCAGATGGGCTACAGCAGAAGACCACACCGGGTGCCACTCCTGTCAGCTAAGAACAGGAAACAGAGGCTACAATTCTCACAGGATCACCAAAATTGGACAACAGAAGATTGGGAAAACGTTGCTTGGTCTGATGAGTCTCAATTTTGAGATGCAAAATGTAATCTATATAGACCTTCCAGTTGTGGAGGACAGAGGGATTTGGGTCTAGAAGAGGGACAGTTGTGGAGGAAAGAGGGAAATGTCCCTTTTAAATACCCACATTCCTTCATTCCTCTCCTGCATAACTGTCCCTCTTCTGGACCCAAATCTCTTTGTTCCTTTTTCCTTCACAACTGTCACTTTACTTGACCAGAATTCTTCACTCTTCCCTTCCGAACGGCCACTCTTCTTGACCTGAATCCCTCCATCTCTCCACAACCCTCTTCTGGATGCAAATACCTTTTGTCCCTCTTTCCTCCACAATTGTCGTCCTTCTGGATCTAAATCCCTCCATCCCTGTCCATCTACTCGAGCCAAATCTCTTCACAACTGTCCCACTTCTGTACCTAAATTCCTTCATCCCTCTTTCTTCCACAACTGTCCCTCTTCTGGACCCTGGAATCCCTCCATAACTGTCCATCTTCAGTTCCCAACTCCCTTTATATCTCTTTCCTCCAAACTGTCCTTTCTATTGGAGCCAAATGTCCCTCCACAACTGTCCTACATCTGGACCTAAACACCTTTGTCCCTCTTGCCTCCACAAGTGTCCCTCTACTGGAGCCAAATCTCTCCTTCCTTCCAGAACTGTCCCTCTTCTGGACCTGAATCCCTTCAACCCTACACAACTCTATCATCTTCAGTTCCCAACTCCCTTTATATCTCTCTTTCCTCCAAACTGTCCTTTCTATTGTAGCCAAATGTCCCTCCACAACAGTCCTACATCTGGACCTAAACACCTTTGTCCCTCTTGCCTCCACAAGTGTCCCTCTACTGGAGCCAAATCTTTCCTTCTTTCCAAAACTGCCCCTCATCTGGCCCCCGGAATCCCTCCATAATTGTCCATCTTCAGTTCCCAACTCCCTTTATATCTCTCTTTCCTCCAAACTGTGCTTTCTATTGGAGACAAATGTCTCTCCACAACTGTCCTACATCTGGACCTAAGCACCTTTGTCCCTCTTGCCTCCACAAGTGTCCCTCTACTGGAGCCAAATCTCTCCTTTCTTCCACAACTGTCCCTCTTCTGGACCCTGGAATCCCTCCATAACTGTCCATCTTCAGTTCCCAATTCCCTTTATATCTCTCTTTCCTCCAAACTGTCCTTTCTATTGGAGCCAAATGTCCCTCCACAACTGTCCTACATCTGGACCTAAACACCTTTGTCCCTCTTGCCTCCACAAGTGTCCCTCTACTGGAGCCAAATCTCTCCTTCCTTCCAGAACTGTCCCTCTTCTGGACCTGAATCCCTTCAACCCTACACAACTCTATCATCTTCAGTTCCCAACTCCCTTTATATCTCTCTTTCCTCCAAACTGTCCTTTCTATTGTAGCCAAATGTCCCTCCACAACAGTCCTACATCTGGACCTAAACACCTTTGTCCCTCTTGCCTCCACAAGTGTCCCTCTACTGGAGCCAAATCTTTCCTTCTTTCCAAAACTGCCCCTCATCTGGCCCCCGGAATCCCTCCATAATTGTCCATCTTCAGTTCCCAACTCCCTTTATATCTCTCTTTCCTCCAAACTGTGCTTTCTATTGGAGACAAATGTCTCTCCACAACTGTCCTACATCTGGACCTAAGCACCTTTGTCCCTCTTGCCTCCACAAGTGTCCCTCTACTGGAGCCAAATCTCTCCTTTCTTCCACAACTGTCCCTCTTCTGGACCCTGGAATCCCTCCATAACTGTCCATCTTCAGTTCCCAATTCCCTTTATATCTCTCTTTCCTCCAAACTGTCCTTTCTATTGGAGACAAATGTCCCTCCACAACTGTCCTACATCTGGACCTAAACACCTTTGTCCCTCTTGCCTCCACAAGTGTCCCTCTACTGGAGCCAAATCTTTCCTTCCTTCCACAACTGTCCCTCTTCTGTACCTGAATCCCTTCATCCCTGCACAACTCTATCATCTTCAAAATGTAACCAAATTCCTTTCGCTCTCTTTATTCCAAACTGTCCATCTATTTGAGCCAAATCTCTCTGTTCTTCTACAGTTGTCCTACTTCTGGACCTAAATCTTCCCATCCCTTTAGAGCTGTCCATCCGTCCCTCGCGCATGCGCATTGGCGGCAGATCGCGCCGGGACACAGGCACTAGGTCCCGGCGAGCCGCGGCTGACAGGACGCCGCGCATGCGCAGTAGGAGCCGCGGGCGCGCCTCAGGCGTCCAATGACAGCCGGGGGCGCGTCCTAGCCGGCCAATGACAGTGCAGGGCGCACTATTTAAAGATGCCCTGCACTGTCACAGATTGCCGCAAGGTCTTCCTGTGATCCTGAGTTCCTGCACCTATCTTGTGACCCTGATTGACCCTGACTATTCTGCCTGCTCCTGCGTTTGACCCGGATTGTCCTGACTATTCTGCCTGCTCCTGCGTTTGACCCGGATTGTCCTGACTATTCTGCCTGCTCCTGCGTTTGACCCGGATTGCCCTGACCATTCTACGGATTGACTTCCCTGCTGACCCTGCGTGTGACCCGACTACTCTCGCCTACCGATTCTGTACCCCGCTTACCCTACGGGCCCACGATCCGTTACTACCCTGCTGGGGCCGCCATCCTCTTCATATCTGGCTCTCCCGGTACCTGTCCCCAAAGGTCTCCTCAGCCACTGGCGGGCCTGCTCGGAGGTCGTGACCTGGCCGGGACTGTTTCAAGTCCATCCCCACCATCAGGGGCTCTGGTGAAAGCACAGCCCGGGCTTAGACCCCACGCTCTGAGTAGGTCTGTCAGTTGGCAGCCTGAGGAACCCCCTGGCGGATCATAACAGTACCTTGCGGCCATGACAGAGCCAGGAAGTGGACCGGCGTCCCTAGAGGATATTTGTCAGCACCTGGCCACCTTGACCCAGGCTTTTCAGAACTTCCACAGTCGCTGCGCCCGACTGGAGGACCGCATGGAGTCATTAGCCCCCCTGACTCCCCCTGCTCAGAGTCCTCCACCTGCAGGACCTCCCGCTAACCCGGTATCCGGAGCGGTTGCCACATCCCTAGCTCCTGAACCCCGCGTTCCTCTGCCGGAACGATTCCGTGGTGACCGGAGCCGCTTCCGAGCCTTCCGGAACGCCTGCACCCTATACTTTGACTTACAACCCCGCACGTTCACCACTGAGACCGTCAAGGTGGGGTTTATAGTCTCCCTCCTTCAGGATGAGCCCTAGGATTGGGCTCACCGTCTGATGGAGAAGCACGACCCCCATCTTGACTCCGTGACCGAGTTCTTTCGGGCCATGGCCGTCTTGTATGACGACCCTCAGCGAGCTGCTTCCGCAGAAGCGACTCTATACTCCCTGCGGCAGGGCCGCCGGACAGCCGAAGAATACGCGTCCGATTTTAGGCGTTGCATGGGAGACACCAGATGGAACGATGCGGCCTTATGTCACCAGTTCCGCATCGGGCTGTCTGAGTCTCTCAAGGACGAACTAGCGCGAGTAGGCCTACCTGACTCCCTGGAAAAACTGATTGAGTTGGCCATTCAAATTGACCGTAGACTAAGGGAACGTCGGCTGGAAAGGAGCAGTCAGGGTCAAAGGGTGGCATGGATTCCTTCCAGAGATACAGCTCCAACCCCAGGGAACCATCCGCGAAGCACGGAAACAGGGGACAACCCGGAACCCATGCAGCTGGGATTGGCCCGTTCCCACTTATCGGTCGAGGAACGTCAAAGGAGACTATCACAGAACCTATGTCTGTACTGCGGGGAAGCTGGTCATCAGGTGCGCTCCTGTCCTGCTAAAATGAGTAAGTCCACACCCGTTTCTTTTACTCTACCCGCAGGAAGGGATGATCAGTCGAGTTACCTGGCCATTCCTGTGTCTTTACAGCTCCCCGGAGGAACATTGTCGGTGACCGCAATCGTTGACTCAGGAGCCTGTAGTTGCTTCATCGATCTGACTTTTGCCCACCGGCAAAAAATCCCTCTCCAGACCAAAGAAAGGGGGTTCAACATCTTCTTGGCAGATGGGTCCCGTATAAAATCAGGGGTGGTGGACCAAGAGACACCACCCATTTTCACCACAATGGCAGACCATCACCAGGAGTTCCTCCGTTTGGATGCCATCGCATCCCCCCTTTTTCCAGTCATTCTGGGCCTCCCTTGGCTGAGGGCCCATAACCCCCAGATTGACTGGGAAAAGGGAACAGTTCAATTTTGCTCACCCTATTGTTTGAGTCACTGCCACGTCACAGGATCCGTGGTTCCCCGGTTCCTCCTGTGCTTGGATGGCGACACCGATCTATCCCAGGTTATTCCCCCGGCCTACCATGACTTCTTAGACGTCTTTAGTAAGCGAGGAGCTGACGTTCTCCCTCCGCACCGTTCCTACGACTGCCCCATAGACCTCCTACCCGGATCTGAAATCTCATTCGGCCGTATCTTTCCCTTGTCCGAAGCAGAATCAGGAGTACTGAGGGAATACATTGATGAGAACCTTCGGAAGGGATTTATTCGTCCATCCACATCCCCAGCCGGGGCCGGGTTATTCTTCGTAGAGAAGAAGGACAAATCGTTACGGCCCTGCATAGACTACCGTGACCTGAACAAAATAACGGTAAAGAATCGTTATCCTTTACCCCTAGTCCCCGAGCTCCTCCAGAGATTGAGATCGGCAACGATATTCACTAAATTAGACCTGCGGGGGGCCTATAACCTTGTCCGTATCAGGGAGGGGGATGAGTGGAAGACGGCGTTCCGTACGAGATTCGGTCACTACGAGTACTTGGTGATGCCGTTCGGGCTCTGTAATGCACCGGCGACCTTTCAGCACTTTATCAACGATGTTTTTCGTGACCTTCTTGATATTTTTGTGGTGGTTTATTTGGATGACATCTTAATTTTTTCCCCTTCACTGGAGGTACATCGGGGTCACGTGATACGGGTATTAGAACGGTTGCGTCAACACGGGCTATACGCAAAGGCAGAAAAGTGCTGTTTCGAACAGCACGAAACCACATTCTTGGGACTGGTTCTCTCTTCCGCGGGGGTCGCGATGGATCCCCAGAAAGTCACGGCGATCTTAGATTGGCCAATACCCGCCGACAAAAAGGGGGTACAGCGTTTCATCGGTTTTTCCAACTTTTACAGGAAGTTTATTAGGAACTTCTCCGGTCTGGTCTCCCCGATCACGCAACTGACGAAACAAGGGGTCCGCTTTAAGTGGACTCCCGAAGCGCAGACAGCCTTCGAAAAGCTCAAAGAATTGTTCACCTCTGCTCCCATTCTCTGCCATCCAGATGCTTCTCTCCCATATGTGTTGGAAGTGGACGCCTCCGAAAATGCGGTAGGGGCGGTTTTGTCCCAAAGGAATGGTACCAAGGAACTTCTGCACCCTGTGGCGTTCTTCTCCAGGAAGTTGACTCCAGCGGAACGTAACTACGACATTGGAGATCGGGAGCTCCTGGCCATTAAAACTGCTCTTGAAGAATGGAGGTATTTACTGGAAGGAGCCACACACCCAATCCTAATATTCACAGATCACAAAAACCTTGAATATTTGAGAACGGCAAAACGACTGAGATCTCGCCAACCGAGATGGGTGCTTTTCTTCTCTCGATTCTCATTCCATATAACGTACCGACCCGGTACTAAGAACACTAAACCAGACGCTCTGTCCCGCATGTTTGAGGACCCCGACGACGCTGTGGTACCTGACACCATCTTACCTTCTGGGAGTTTCCTCGCTCTACAAACGGAACTTCGCTCCCGGCTTCTCGATGCTTCTGTAGGACTACCAGTTCCGTCTGAATCACCCCTCCAGAGCCACGGTGGGCTATTTTGGAAGGAAGACCGGATCATGGTCCCAGAAGAAGTGCGAACCTTGGTCCTAGGGCACTGCCACGACCATCCTATGGCGGGCCACTTCGGGGTAACGAAGACTCTGGATCTGCTACGGCGCTCGTTCTGGTGGCCAGACATGATCAAGGATTGTGAGCAGTACGTCCGAACGTGTTCCACCTGTCAAAGGAACAAGCCCTCCAGGAGCAGGGCATGGGGATTGTTACGTCCATTACCCATACCCAAGCGGGCCTGGCAAATGATAGCCATGGATTTCGTGGTCGAACTTCCACCATCCCAGGGCTACACTGCAATAATGGTGATCGTCGACCGCTTCTCAAAGATGGCACATTTCGTGCCCCTGGAGAAGACCCCATCAGCACCGGAAATGGCACGGATCTTCATCAAGGAAGTGGTTAGGCTTCATGGTGTTCCCGAAGATATAGTATCAGATCGGGGGGTCCAATTCACCTCCAGGTTCTGGAACGCCTTATGTAAATCGCTGGGAATCAAGCTGTCGCTTTCATCCGCCTACCATCCACAGACCAACGGCCAAACTGAGAGGACAAACCAGACGCTGGAACAGTACTTACGGTGCTACACATCCTACCTTCAGGACGACTGGCTGTCGTTGCTGCCTTCCGCAGAATTCGCGTACAACTCGAGTCACTCAGCCACGGGTCAATCCCCGTTCTTTTCCAATTATGGGTATCATCCCACATTCCTCCCTGATCTGATGCCTGAGAATCCGGTACCAGCATCTCAAGACATCTTGAACTTCTTTTCTGTCAATAACATGACGATTCAGGAAGCCATCGCTAAAGCGCAAGAGGACGGTAAAAGGGCATTCGACCGAAAGAGAAGAGGAGAATTACTGCTTCATCCAGGGGATCAGGTTTGGCTAGCAACAACCAACTTGAAAATGCTATGTCCTTCAAGGAAGCTGGGACCCAAGTACATCGGCCCCTTTCCGGTAAAGCGAGTAGTTAACGAGGTGGCCTACGAACTCGAGCTTCCGCAGACCTTCAAGATACATCCTGTCTTCCATGTACAGTTGTGTCCAAAATTATTCAACCCCCAATGCTGTAAAGGGGTTTAGGGACTATAGTGTACATTTGGAATTGTATTCAGAATCAAATCCTACAAGGACGTTGTAACTACCCAAATGCAACTAAAATGACATCAATTGTTTATGTAATACAGTAGTAAATGGTTCTTATGTGGTTTCTTCATTGCCACAATTATTCAACCCCTTAAAGACTACCACTCTGAAGAACAGAGGTTCATACAGGTGCTTTCCATCAGGTATTGAAAACACCTGTGGATGTCACCGAGCAGCAATCAAGCATAATAAGCACCAATTAGGCAGCTTTAAAATGACTGTGATACTCAGCTCCTTCTAGACATTTACTGGTGTGGTTACAAACATGGTGAAGGCAAGAGAATGGTCCAGGAAGACAAGAGAAGAGGTGATTTCTCTTCACAGGAAGGGCAATGGCTATAAGAAGATTGCAAAGATGTTAAACATACCAAGAGACACCTTAGGAAGCATCATTCGCAAATTCAAGGCAAAGGGCACTGTTGAAACGCTACCTGGTCGTGGCAGAAAGAAGATGCTGACTTCGACTGCTGTGCGCTACCTGAAGCGTAGAGTGGAGAGAAGTCCCCGTGTGACTGCTGAGGAACTGAGAAAAGATTTGTCAGATGTGGGTACAGAAGTTTCAGCCCAGACAATAAGACGCACACTGCGTAATGAAGGCCTCCGTGCCAGAACTCCCAGGCGTACCCCCTTGCTGTCTCCAAAGAATAAGAAGAGTCGACTGCAGTATGCCAAAAGCCATGTGGACAAACCACAAAAGTTGTGGGATAGTGTTCTGTGGACTGATGAAACAAAATTAGAACTGTTTGGGCCCATGGATCAACGCTATGTTTGGAGGAGGAAGAACAAGGCCTATGATGAAAAGAACACCTTGCCTACTGTGAAGCATGGTGGAGGGTCAATCATGCTTTGGGGCTGTTTTGCTTCTGCAGGTACAGGGAAGCTTCAGCGTGTGCAAGGTACCATGAATTCTCTTCAGTACCAGGAGATATTGGATGGAAACGTGATGCAGTCCGTCACACACCTGAGGCTTGGGAGACGTTGGACCTTTCAACAGGACAATGATCCCAAGCATACCTCCAAGTCCACTAGAGCATGGTTGCAGAGGAAAGGCTGGAACATTTTGGAGTGGCCATCGCAGTCACCAGACTTAAATCCGATTGAGAACCTCTGGTGGGACTTAAAGAAAGCAGTTGCAGTGCGCAAGCCTAAGAATGTGACTGAACTGGAGGCCTTTGCCCATGAAGAATGGGCGAAGATACCCGTAGATCGCTGCAAGACACTTGTGTCAAGCTATGCTTCACGTTTAAAAGCTGTTATAACTGTAAAAGGATGCTGTACTAAGTACTAAGATTGAATGTCACTTGGGGGTTGAATAAAACTGATAATGCTGTGAGCACAGAAAAGACATTTGTGGTTATTTCATTATAACTGTTATGTTATATTTGTCTGACCTACAAGTGCCTCTTTAATGTAAATGTAAGCAAGATGACTGAATGATCAAAAGCAATGTCAAACTGGCCAAAACACTCAATTTCAGTGGGGGTTGAATAATTTTGGACACAACTGTATCTCTCCTGAAGCCATCCAGACCGGATCCCTTCCCGGACCGTGAATCCAGACCTCCCGAGGCAGTCACTATAGGTGACCAGGAGGAATATGAAGTGGAGACTATCCTCAGTTGCCGAAGGAGGGGGGGCCAGACACAGTTCCTGATAAAATGGAAGGGGTATGGCCCTGAGGAGAACTCATGGGAACCCGCCCAGAACGTCCACGCGCCCAGGCTCATCCAGGAGTTTTTTCGTGCTCACCCGCGGTGGAGAGATCTGTGGGGCTCCCGGAGGGTGCCCATTGGGGGGGGGCAATGTCAGGGATCGCGGCTCCATGGTCCGCGATCGCGGCTCCGTCCCTCGCGCATGAGCATTGGCGGCAGATCACGCCGGGACACAGGCACTAGGTCCCGGCGAGCCGCGGCTGACAGGACGCCGCGCATGCGCAGTAGGAGCCGCGGGCGCGCCTCAGGCGTCCAATGACAGCCGGGGGCGCGTCCTAGCCGGCCAATGACAGTGCAGGGCGCACTATTTAAAGATGCCCTGCACTGTCACAGATTGCCGCAAGGTCTTCCTGTGATCCTGAGTTCCTGCACCTATCTTGTGACCCTGACTATTCTGCCTGCTCCTGCGTTTGACCCGGATTGTCCTGACTATTCTGCCTGCTCCTGCGTTTGACCCGGATTGTCCTGACTATTCTGCCTGCTCCTGCGTTTGACCCGGATTGCCCTGACCATTCTACGGATTGACTTCCCTGCTGACCCTGCGTGTGACCCGACTACTCTCGCCTACCGATTCTGTACCCCGCTTACCCTCACGGGCCCACAATCCGTTACTACCCTGCTGGGGCCGCCATCCTCTTCATATCTGGCTCTCCCGGTACCTGTCCCCAAAGGTCTCCTCAGCCACTGGCGGGCCTGCTCGGAGGTCGTGACCTGGCCCGGGACTGTTTCAAGTCCATCCCCACCATCAGGGGCTCTGGTGAAAGCACAGCCCGGGCTTAGACCCCACGCTCTGAGTAGGTCTGTCAGTTGGCAGCCTGAGGCACCCCCTGGCGGATCATAACACATTCCTTTGTGGTCACGGGCCAGTGATTCGGGGACGAGTCCTTGACCTCCTTCATCAAAGCGTAAGCATGTCCACTGCTAGTATGAGAGTTCTAAAGGATGTAAAAGGTAGCTGCCCAGTACAGGCTCCAATCACAAAACTCGTATATTTCATACATGTCAGTATTGTAAGAATTGTAATTTTATAATCTCATATTTTTGATCATTTTTAGAAAATCAGCCATTCAACCTTCTTAAAGTGTTACTAAACCCAGGACCCCGCATTCACTATATCCGCTCTCCCCAAACCCTGCATTCACTATATCTGCTCTCCCCGGACCCCGCATTCACTATATCCACTCTCCCCAAACCCCGCATTCACTATATCCGCTTTCCCCAGACCCCGCATTCACTATATCCGCTCTCCCCCGGACCCCGCATTCACTATAGCCGCTCTCCCCGAACCCCGCAATCACTATAGCCGCTCTCCCCGGACCCCGCATTCACTATATCCGCTCTCCCCCGGACCCCGCATTCACTATAGCCGCTCTCCCTGGACCCTGCATTCACTATATCCACTCTCCCCGGACCCCGCATTCACTATATCCGCTCTCCCCGGACCCCGCATTGACTATATCCGCTCTCCCCGGACTCCGCATTCACTATATCCGCTCTCCCCCGGACCCCGCATTCACTATATCCGCTCTCCCCAGACCCCGCATTCACTATATCCGCTCTCCCCGGACTCTGCATTCACTATATCCGGTCTCCCCGGACTCTGCATTCACTATATCCGGTCTCCCCGGACCCCGCCATCACTATATCCACTCTCCTTGGACCCCGCATTCACTATATTCGATCTCCCTGGACCCCGCATTCACTATATCCGCTCTCCCCGGACCCCGCATTCACTATATCCGCTCTCCCCGGACCCCGCATTCACTATATCCGCTCTCCCCGGACCCCGCATTCACTATACCCGCTCTCCCCGGACCCAGCATTCACTATACCCGCTCTCCTCGGACCCTGCATTCACTATACCCGCTCTCCCCGGACCCCGCATTCACTATACCCGCTCTCCCCAGACCATACATTCACTATATCCACTCTCCCCGGACCCCGCATTCACCATATCCGCTCTCCTCGGACCCCGCATTCACTATATCCGCTCTCCCCGGACCCCACATTCACTATATCCGCTCTCCACAGACCATACATTCACTATATCCACTCTCTCCAGACCATACATTCACTATATCCGCTCTCCCCGGACCCCGCATTCACTATTTCCGCTCTCCCCGGACCCCGCATTCACTATTTCCGCTCTCCCCGGACCCCGCATTTACTATATCCGCTCTCCCCGGACCCTGCATTCACTATATCCGCTCTCCTCGGACCCTGCATTCACCATATCCGCTCTTCCCGAACCCCGCATTCACTATATCCGTCTCCCCTTCGCAGGGTAACTAACTCCTGTGTCATATCTGCAACCTAACCCCCTAGTCTTACCATGAATGCAAGATGGAAGCACAATAGCAGGACTAGCATATACCCCAAATCTCATACATCTGCGCAAAAAAATACAAAATCTTTTATTCTTGCAAAAGAACCAATTACATTGTCTGGTCACCATGGCTCTTGGCCTCTGTCCTTATGATGAGTGGTCTATCATGAAGGACACACAAAAGCCCTGCAACGCTCTACAAAAAAAAATGCAAATCTATGGCATGTACTTCTTCTCTGGTGAGTTCAAAGGCTTCAGTTAAAGTTTTCCCCTTGGACACCGGTAAGGCTTTCAGGAAGAGTGTGATATGCAACAAAAAACATGGCTGCATTCAGGGGTAGAAGATGGCTTTTTGGGGTTCTCTGGTGGACTAATGCAAAAAGTTTTTCCCTAACTTTTCTCATTCTCTGGACAAATAAGAGTTTCATTCTTCTCTCCTGAGATCAGATTTCCGAGCAAAACATTTGCCATGTCTGGAGCATGTCTTTTGGAGATCTCACAAAGCGTTCTCTTTACGTGTGGTTCTCTTGAGTTTTAAAAGATAACAGGCCTAGGCCAAAGGTTTGCTGACCCCAAGGAAAGTATGTGGCTTGACTACACTTTGCAAGTTCTGTTTCTGCACCATGAAGATTGTATCCTAAAAACTTGTATGCACTTAACATGTAGAGTCTTATTCTGAAGGGTCTCGTATAGCGATACACATGATGGAGTCTTGTGTACCGCCATAGAAGACCCTTCAGAAAAAGACTGTATCACTAGAGAAGAGCCTTCAGAACAAGAATCCACCATGTGTACCACTATAAAAGACCCTTCAGAACCAGCCTCCACCGTGCGTACCACTATAGAACACCGTTCAGAACAAGACTTCACCATGCTATAGAACACCCTTCAGAAAAAGAATCCATTATGTGTACTGCTATAGAAGACCCTTCAGAACATGATGGAGTCTTGTTCTGAAGGGTCTTTTATAGCGGTACATGTGGTGGAGTCTTGTTCTGAAGGGTCTTTTATAGCGGTACATGTGGTGGAGTCTTGTTTTGAAGGGTCTTTTATAGCGGTACATGTGGTGGAGTCTTGTTTTGAAGGGTCTTTTATAGCGGTACATGTGGTGGAGTCTTGTTCTGAAGGGTCTTCTATTGCGGTACATGTGCTGAAGTCTTGTTCTGAAGGGTCTTCTATAGCGGTACATGTGGTGGAATCTTGTTCTGAAGGGTCTTCTATAGCGGTTCATATGATGGAGTATTGTTCTGAAGGGTCTTCTATAGCAGTACATGTGGTGTAGTCTTGTTCTGAAAGTTCTTCTATAGCGGTACACATGATGAAGTCTTGTGTATCGCCATAGAAGAACCTGCAGGAATCCATCATGTGTACCACTATAAAAGACCCTTCAGAACCAGACTCCACTGTGTGTACTGCTATAGAACACCCATCAGAACAAGACCTCACCATGTGTACCACTATAGAACACCCTTCAGAAAAAGATTCCATTAGGTGTACAGCTATAGAAGACCCTTCAGAACATGATGGAGTCTTGATCTGAAGGGTCTTCTATAGCGGTACATGTGGTGGAGTCTTGCTCTGAAGGGTCTTCTATAGCGGTACATGTGGTGGAGTCTTGTTCGGAAGGGTCTTCTATAGTGGTACACATGGTAGAGTCTTGTTCTGAAGGGTCTTCTATAGCAGTAGACATAGCAGAGTCTTGTTCTGAAGGGTCTTCTATAGCAGTAGACATGGTAGAGTCTTGTACTGAAAGGAATTCTATAGTGGTACAAGTGGTGGAGCCTTGTTCTGAAGGGTCTTCTATAGCAGTAGACATGGTAGAGTCTTGTTCTGAAGGGTCTTCTACAGCGGTAGACATGGTAGAGTCTTGTTCTGAAGGATCTTCTATAGCGTAGACATGATGGGAGCCTTGTTCTGAAGGATCTTCTATAGCGGGAGACATGATGGGAGTCTTGTTCTGAAGGGTCTTCTATAGCCGTAGACATGATGGGAGCCTTGTTCTGAAGAATCTTCTATAGTGGTAGACATGATGGGAGCCTTGTTCTGAAGGATCTTCTATAGCGGGAGACATGATGGGAGTCTTGTTCTGAAGGGTCTTCTATAGCTGTAGACATGATATGAGCCTTGTTCTGAAGGATCTTCTATAGTGGGAGACATGATGGGAGTCTTGTTCTGAAGGGTCTTCTATAGCGGGAGACATGATGGGAGTCTTGTTCTGAAGGGTCTTCTATAGCAGTAGACATGATGGGAGACTTGTTCTGATGAAGGGTCTTCTATAACTGTATATTATGGTGGAGCTTTGAAACGAAGCATTTGCCATGTTCAGAGGACGCTGCCTTCTCTTTTTCAGCTGATGTGAAATAATTTGTCCTTACTTGGTTAAATTACTTCCCACTCTCTGTGTGCTCCAATAGTTTTCCACCACTGTGTTATCAAGAGCCACCCAAGGTGATTCAGATTGGCCAATGATTTGTGCATTGCAAACACTCAATTTTTTTCTTTTTTCTTTTATGGCTACTTGGGCCAGACCTGAGGTTCTTCAAGGGACGTTCCCCAATCAGGACTGACCCTCGGACTTTTAAAGTCTGTTCCTCCAGAGGGCTGGGTTCGTGTGTGAGTGCGTAGATGGCTACACAGGGTTTGCTTAAGCTTGAACTGCCTGCCACATTCCGGACAGGTGAAAGGCTTCTCGCCCGTGTGGATGACCATATGGCGGGACAGGGTGTGCTTGGCTACAAAGCATTTCCCACACTCGGAGCAGGTGAACGGTCTCTCTCCAATGTGGCTCCTCTCATGAGTGAGAAGATTAGACTTCCCGGCAAAGGCTTTCCCGCACTGACGACACTCGAAGGGCTTCTCTCCTCTATGGCGCCTCTCGTGAACGACTAGAAGACTTTTCCACCGGAAGCGCTTGCCGCACTCGGAGCACTCGTAACGTTTCTCCTCGCTGTGGGAGGTCTTGTGGCTGGTGAGCTGGGAGCTGGTGGCAAAACATTTTCCGCACTCAGGACATTCGTAAGGGCGCTCTCCCGTGTGAATTCTTCGGTGGACAGTTAGATGAGCTTTGTACTGGAAGTGTTTGCCGCAGTCCCCGCAAGAGAACCTGCCCTCTCCATCTTGCACTGGCTTTGTGTCTTCTTCCATATCCGACTCAAAGTCCTCCTCACCGCTTCCGGAGCTGTACTCAGACTTTGTTCCAACCGTTTCTTCGCTTGGCTTCATCAGACTATCGTCCTCCATATTCTGGGATTCTAGGAGATCTTCTTCTTTCTTGAAGGTTCTGTTGGCAGATACCTCACCTGTTGGATGAGAAAACCAACATTAATCAGATACAGCACAACTTCTTTTTTTTCTTCTTGGGGAGGAGTTAAGCTAACCATAAATGTTATAGATCACGGGTGTCAAAATGGCGACCTTCGAGCTGTTGCCAAACTACAAGTCCCATGAGGCACTGCAAGATTGACAGTTACAAGTATGACTCCCAAAGGCAGAGGCATTATGGGACTTGTAGTTTTGCAACAGCTGGAGGGCCGCCTTTTTGACACCCCTGTTATAGATGGTGCATTCCCCACCACCCCAACCGGCACACTGATCAAAGGCTGCCACTGGTCAAACATCATCCCTTCAACAGAAGTCCTTTCAGAGGGGCCCCCTGCTGACTTAGGCTATACTTGGTCACAGCACGAATTTGTTAGCAGGTTACAACCAATCATTTTGGCTGTATACCTGCGGATAGGCTGTGGCCAATCACAGCACAGATCTGTGTGTTTTTAAACACAGGTGCTGGTTGGAAATCTCCCCGTTGTTAAGAAATGAAAGCGAGGAGATAAACCCAGCCAAATCAGTGAGCCAAAGTAGCACACTTACACTTTTTTAGGCACACAGCTAACCCCTTTTTTTGCCCTCCTGATCACCCCTGTCCCAATACTACAGCGTGACCGATCACTGTATTAGTGTCGCTAGCGGCGCCACTGTCATTGCCAGATTGCCCACCACACTATCACATTCACACTATAAGTCGGTGATCACTGCACACACAATAGAGTCTGATGGCTCCTGACCCCCCTCACTGGTGATGGTTGTAGTGACTGAACAAGGAGGATCCGGGACCGTTCTCTGGATTTAGTGTTTATTCCTCACCTGGGCTGATCTCTGGAGGGATCTCCTCCTCCTTACATGGCCCATAGCCGGAGTCAAATAGAGGCTGATGGCTCCTAACTCCCCCACTGGGCACATACTGTCCCCCCATTACTGTCTACTGACAGAGGAGGGGGGAGAAGAAGAGATGGTTGTAGTGACTGAACAAGGAGGATCTGGGACTCTTCTCTGGATTTAGTGTTTGTTCCTCACCTGGGCTGATCTCAGCAGGAATTTCCTCTTCCTTACATTGAATATAGGGTTCTTCTGCTTCCTCTTCAACTTCTACTTTAACAACAATCAAGCTTTCATCCTGAGTAACACACAATAGTAATTTTTAAGTAGTGTGTGGCGTGTACCCTTCAAGTAGATAGAAAAGTATTGGCTAGCAAAGTCCAGGTCATACAGGTCAAAGTCAAGGTGTGATGGTCAGGTGTCAAACGTCTAAAAGTGTATAGTAGGATAGATTCTGTTTAGGAATAATTTTAGAACGCTCATGGACTTCACTTACAGGATAGTTTTTTGGGATCGTGGGAAGTTCCTGTGTGGAATTCTGGGAAATCACAGGTTTGGTAGAGCTCTCTGGTGGGTCCTCATCACTGGATCCATCTGTAGAAGACACACACACTGACTGGATACATTGTTTCTATGTGTTTATCAGATGATGGGGGATCTAGGTGGAGCCTCAATACAAGAAATTAAAGTCTCCTCTTACCCGGTGATGTGAGGGGTGCCCGGTTCTCCATGATGTTCTTGTAGATGTCCCAATGGCCTTCTAAATACTTCCACTCCTCCTTGGAGAAATAGACAGTGACATCCTGACACCTTATAGGAACCTGACACACACAATGATACAGTCACCATCCAGACACATCCCTTGTCTGTTACTGGAGAATGTCCCAGAATTCCTGGCACCGCTCACCTCTCCCGTCAGCAGCTCAATGATCTCATTGGTGATGTCTAGGATCATCTTGTTTCTCTCAAGTACTGGGGTGCGAGGTGGAGGCTTCCTGGAAGAGGTCCGGTTCCCGTTCCATCCTTGGGGCCCATGAGGGCACCTGCAGGAGTTCTTCTGATAGCTAGAGGTCTTTTTCACGACTGTATATTCCTGTGTACCAAAGGAAAATGAATGTGGAATATTATGATACTGGGTTCTCTTTCATTTTTAAATGAGACTGTGAATCCAGTTCTGCATTTTATTAATAGAGATCAGAGTGATGTCATGTGACCTCCCAGAATCCTCCTCACCTCTCCGGTCAGGTCTGTGTTTTATTAATAGAGATCAGAGTGATGTCATGTGACCTCCCAGAATCCCCCTCACCTCTCCGGTCAGGTCCGTGTTTTATTAATAGAGATAAGAGTGACGCCATGTGACCTCCCAGAATCCTCCCACCTCTCCGGTCAGGTCTGTGTTTTATTAATAGAGATCAGTGATGTCATGTGACCTCCCAGAATCCCCCTCACCTCTCCAGTCAGGTCTGTGTTTTATTAATAGAGATGAGTGATGTCATGTGACCTCCCAGAACCCACCTCACCTCTCCAGTCAGGTCTGTTTTATTAAAAGAAATAAGAGTGACGTCATGTAACCTCCCAGAATCCTCCTCACCTCTCCGGTCAGGTCTGGGTTTTATAAATAGAGATGCGAGTGATGTCATGTGACCTCCCAGAATCCCCTTCACCTCTCCAATCAGGTCTGTATTTTATTAATAGAGATAGGAGTGACGTCATGTGACCTCCCAGAATCCTCCTCACCTCTCCAGTCATGTCTTTGTTTTATTAATAGGGATGAGAGTGATCTCATGTGACCTCCCAGAATCCTTCTCACCTCTCTGGTCAGGTCTGGGTTTTATAAATAGAGATGCGAGTGATGTCATGTGACCTCCCAGAATCCTCCTCACCTCTCCAGTCAGGTCTGTGTTTTATTAATAGAGATAAGAGTGATGTCATGTGACCTCCCAGAATCCTCCTCACCTCTCCGGTCAGTAGGTAGATGATCTCCAGGGTGAGGTCCAGTACCCTGTCAGTTACGGGAATTTCGGTGACTTTGTCCATCTTCATGGGGTCACCTTGGAAATGTTCTTCAACTTCAAGTTGTACCCTGAAAGATAAAGAGAGATAGAAGGTTGGAGTAGACTGAAGGGTTCCAGCTCCAAGCCAACATAGCGTTGGGTGTACAGGGTCCAGTTTGGTGCAAGGTGGAAGCTTCCACCATACAATGCCGGTTCCCAACCAGTTACCTGCCCATCTGTACTTTAAATAGCTGAAAAATCGGGATTATACTTTATACAACTCAAGACACCAGTGACCCACCATGACTTTTGTCAAATAAGTCACTAGGGACAAATTGTTCCTGCCTCGGAGATCAGGACCATTGACAATTAAGTTACCAGTACCCATAAAAGTCAAGGCCCCATCCCCGGTCACCAGGTGGTTCTACATTTAAAGACCCATGGGATCCGGTGACACTGACACACAAAAAAAGCCGCTCCTCCCTACTTTCGATGCCTTGTCCATCCAAGTCAAGTCTGTTCAATCCTTTCCAAGCAGAGCTCGGCGCATGCAAAAATGTATCACCACTGGCATGACGGTGTCCCAAAGATGCCAGAAACCCCTTATTGGATTCCCATCAATAATAAAACAGCAGAGGAAACCAAATCTGCCCCCCCAAAGAGGAAATAAGAAACAAAATCGTCACAAAAAAGCCATCAGACCTCTAACGTCCTATAAAGCACACTGCAAACTCTGCTGATCCCTTGCTGCTCAACCGCACCTCCTGCCAAGCCTCACAAACATGCTGGCTGGGTCAGCTGACCATCAGGCACACGTGACCTTCAAACACCAGAGATGACTTCCTGTCCCATCTGCAGGAGCCATTTTTCTGGAGCCCCAAGCTCAAACTGGGTTTCGCTTGCTGACATTGGTTTACTTATTGGGGGGGTCAATAATATGGGAAAATTCACTAAATAGTATTTATTGAAGCAATCCAATGTGAACGCTTGATAAGAACGTGTATTTTTAAACATTTTAGGCAATTTGAACAATTATCAAATTGCCTAAAACTGTTTAGTCGGCTGGCGCAATCTGATTGGACAGTTGCTATACAAATCTCCTTTAGATTTATGCATAACTATGTAGCTCCTGGGCCTGCATACTTCATATGTATTATTATTATATATTGTAATGTTATAATAATATTAAATATATATATTATAACATAAATATATATATATATATTTGATAATAATTATTATAAATATATATGTATATTTTTTTATAAATGTATATGTATGTATATATATATATATATACATATACACATTTATATTTACTATTATAAAATGATAAAATTATAATAATAATAATATGAATACAAAATGTATAACTATTATTATTATTATTATTATTATTATTAATAATAATTATACATTTATATATGTATTATTATAATGTTATCATAATTTTATAATATTAAATATATATATATATACACATACACACACATATATAAATATATATATTTATTATTACTATTATTAATTATACATTTTTATATGTATTATTATTATTATTATAATTGTATAATATTAAATATATATATATATTTATTTATTTTTTATTATGATTAATTATACATTTTTATATGTATTATTATGATTTTATAATACAAAATATATATATATATATATATATATATATATACATACATACACACACACACACACACATATAGATATATATTTATTATTATTACTATTATTAATAATTATACATTTATATATGTATTATTATAATGTTATCCTAATTTTATAATATTATATATATTATTAATAATAATAATTAATTATATATATATATATATATATATATATATATATATATATATATATATATATATATAAAGCAAGCTTTGGACTGTGATTGTCCTGTATGCACTAAAGGTTGGGACTGATTTATTTGAAAAAAAAAAAAAAATTGTCAACACGCTGGAAAATCATCCCACCCAATGTATTTGCCATCAGTGATGCCAAGTTCAATGAATCTCGGACAGAGCGTTCTGAAAGTCAGCTGGCCACTAAGTGCCAGTCATATACGTTACATCTGATTGTACAATCTCCATAGCTTTACCAAGCACTATATAATTCGAGGGCCTTCTTAAACCATCCATTCAATTGATATCCAATCAGATAGTTCTTCGCACAACAAAAGTGAAACATTTCGGACTGTTGCAATATTTTCCAAAATTTACAATTAAAAATAGTTAGTTGGTCAGCAAAGATTTTTCGTGGCTTTGATCGACTTGAAAGGTGTGTGGGCACCTTGAGAATGTTCTTGCAGACCCCCTTCCCCCTCATACAGCAATAGGTGACACTGTCAGGGGGAGAGGTGAAAGCAGTGATGGGGGAGGGGGGATGCTAATGAAAGGTCTGGCTCTGCTTACACCTTCTCTGTCATGCCATTGCTTGGGGCTAGGTGAGCCCTTCTCACTTGGTTTTGACATTTTGATTGTTGCCTGATTGGATAGTTTAGGTAGGTCCTCATATTTCATCATTTTGGTAAAATATAAAGTTGATTGTACAAAGATTGTACGGTCAAGTTGTAGGGTGTATGGGGACCCTATCACAGATGTAGATGATATTGGCTCTAAGTTGCTGACTTCTTCTTCTGTGCTACTTTTCCCGATGTCATGCTGATTCAATGCCTTTCATACCTTCCAACTCACTGACCATGAAGCTGTAGGTTGACTTCTGACTTCACTGGTGGCTGATCGTCTCACGGTTTCGGAAGAAGCCGTCAGACATGTCAATCATACTGACTTTTTTGATTGGAAGACGGGAATGGAACTGACCCCCAACCCCAAAGATGAACCCAGAACTTTCCTAACCTGATGCTAAACATGAATCCATAATCCCAACTGTCGATGGTCGGTCACCTCCAGCCGCACAATAATTGACAATCAAAAGCCAATTGGAATCGCCCCAAAAATTGCTGCCATTACATTGAACCCCTCACCCCAAAACTCCGACAAACTTGAACTCATCTTATGGAAACCAGTGCGGCAAGGTGAACCAGCATGATCAAAAACTATCGTCACATGGAGAATCTCTATTGGACCTTCACTAGGTCCTGATGTGCCTCATGGTGACATCCCTCCATAGAAGTGTCAAAGGTGGTGGAAGAATGTTGGAAGCCCTTATGAAGATCTTCCTAAGCTGGCTGTGAACCCTACACGGTGGTTGATGGTAATGACTGACCAAGCTTTCTACTTGGAGAGGGGTCCTGATGACTCATCAATGGAAGAACAATCAATGGGGTTCTCTAACCTGATGAATGGACCGTGACGGACCAGAGGACCACCCCAAGACCTCATTAAACCACCTTCCAATGTGTATGCCCTAAGAGATCATGAAGCTTACCTCAGTATAGCTCCAAGTGCTCAGCCTGGAAGTGACAATGAATGGATGTACACCAGCAGGACAACCACACTGACCCTGAGCCGGAAGAGGGGGGAGGAACTGCCTACAGGACAGTCTATCCCAGGAAGCCTTAACTCCTTCATGCCCAGGGTGCTCCCGACTCCTGGAATTTTTGGCACACATTAGCTCACGAACTGCTTCAGCCACCCTAAGGGCTTCCTCAGTTTCTTACTTTGAATACTTTAGAAACAGAAGAGCGACCGGACATATTTGGTCCATTTTTTTTTTGTCCTATTTGTAACCTTTTGTCTATGTTTGTCCCAAGCTTGAAGGGGCCTTACTGTTGAAGGAACTCACTACCTCGGCTGGAAGTCTGTTCCAAGCATCAACTACTCCTTTGGTAAATAATACTTTCTAAGGTTAGGGTTGAACTTTCCTCCTGCTAGGTCATGTCCCCGTGTCCTTGAACTTCAGATTGAAAACACTGCTCTCCTGAGCCCTATTCACACCCTTTGCCCTCATTTACACGGGTGGCACGGGCAATAAAAACAGGTAGTTGAGTTGTGGTTTTACTGCCCACCTCAAGAACAACATGCTCAGAATAGTATGCATGCTGTGGGCAGTACCGCCACTGAATGTGACCCGTTCAAGTGAATGTGGCCACACCGGGACTGTCTTGCAAATGCCTTCAATGTGTGTGGTTGCGGCACGGTGGTTTGTCCTTTTCAGGGTTAAAAAAGGCTTCAAGGAATTGACATATCACCTCCCAGCTGCCTGTCAACCATCCTCTGAAAAGTGACCCATAGCAGATCGCATTTCAGAAGGGCGTCAGGAGCTGCCACCCGTCCCAACAAGCCTATACGTATTTAAAGGTTCTGGCCACGTCTCTCCTTTTTGCTTCTGTTCACATTGAGCGTCTTCCTACGGGGGGGAAGGTCTTCTTTATGCCCTCCTCCTTCCCCCCCTTCTTCTGTTTTTGGCACTTTTTTGGTGGGTGCTTGGTTTTGACAGATACCTCTTCCCACTTCTGGATGGAGGTTCTCCCTCAACCTCCTGGGACACGTCACAGGTCTCAGAAGGCTATGGGACCATTTACAAAGCACACACACGTGCAGTGGGCACCCGGCTGTGAAGCCCCATGCCAGTGCCGGGGACCCAAACACCAGTGAAGATTCGGTACGGGTGAGCTTGGTGTTGGACCTCTGGACAGGTAGGTGTCCTTTTATTAAAAGTCAGCAGCTACAGTATTGGTAGCTTTTATTTTTTAAAAAAGGCTGAAGAACAGTCTCTCCTGATAGGGTTTATCCCTTGGAGCTGCCATCATGTTCGTTGCCCATTTCTGGACTCATGAATGGTGGAGTCTCCAGAACTGGGCACAGTATTCTGAGATCTCATTCACACAAATGTAATACAGTCTAAATACAGCATATAGTTTTGTATGCATCTGTATACTAGCCCATGGGCCCATCCACCCAGTTGTCTACAGAAGCTGAGATGTTCTGCTACATATAGCAGCGTAAAAAAAAATGGGATACAGGTGCATCCTGGATGTAATTGTGGACAATAGGCAAGGAGAGGTTTAATCATTAATGGGCAGGAATTGTGAGGGGGCCATTATTGGCAACTATGGCAGTTGGAGAAGGTAAATGTGGCAGAGGTTCAGGTGTCATAGAATTTAGATGTTGTTGGACAGGCAAAGATGGTCTTTAGGACCCTCATCCAGGACGAAATAAAGATCTGCTCAGAACATACATATTTTCACTGCTACCCAGCTTTAGACTCTACAAATATTTTGTTATAATTTATTACAGGTACTTATATAGTGCTAACGATTGATGCAATGCTTTACACACACCCACCAGCCACTTTATTAGGTTCACCTTGTTAGTCCCGGGTTGGACCTCCTTTTGCCTTCAAAACTGCCTTCATTCTTCGTGGCGTAGATCCAACAAGGTGTTGGAAACATTCCTCAGAGATTTTGGCCAATATTGACATGATAGCATCACGCAGTTCCTGCAGATTTGTCGGCGGCACATCCATGAACCGTTGATACAAGACAGGATGGATCCCCCACACCATGACACCACCACCACCAGTCTGAACCGTTGATACAAGGCAGGATGGATCCCCCACACCATGACACCACCAGCCTGAACCATTGATACAAGTCAGGATGGATCCACCACACCATGACACCACCACCAGCCTGAACCGTTGATACAAGGCAGGATGGATCCCCCACACCATGACACCACCAGCCTGAACCATTGATACAAGGCAGGATGGATCCACCACACCATGACTCCACCACCACCAGCCTGAACCGTTGATACAAGGCAGGATGGATCCCCCACACCATGACACCACCACCACCAGCCTGAATCGTTGATACAAGGCAGGATGGATCCACCACACCATGACACCACCACCACCACCAGCCCGAACCGTTGATACAAGGCAGGATGGATCCATGCTTTCATGTTGTGTACCTCAAAATCTGACCCTACCATCTGAATGTTGCAGCTGAAATGGAGACTCATCAGACTAGGCAACGTTTTTCCAATCTTCCGTTGTCCAATTTTGGTGAGCCTGTGCAAATTGTAGCCTCCATTTCCTGTTCTTAGCGGACAGGAGTGGCACCCGGTGTGGTCTTCTGCTGCTGTAGCCCATCTGCTACATGGTTGGATGTGTTGTGTGTTCAGAGATAGTATTCTGCATACCTTGGGTGTGGTGAGTGGTTATTTGAGTTACTGTTGGCTCTCTATCATTTCCAACCAGTCTGCCCATTCTCCTCTGACCTCAACAAGGCATTTTCCTCCACACAACTGCTGCTCACTGGATATTTTCTCTTTTTTAGGAGTGTTGCATCAAGTGGTTGTACACTCACCGGCCACTTTATTAGGTCCACCTTGCTAGTCCCGGGTTGGACCCCCTTTTGCCTTCAGAACTGCCTTCATTTTTCTTGGCATAGATTCAAGGTGTTGGAAACATTCCTCAGAGATTTTGGTCCATACTCACATGAGTTATTGTTGCCTTTCTATCATCTTGAACCAGTCTGCCCATTCTCCTCTGACATCAACAAGGCATTTTCCTACACACAACTGCCGCTCACTGGATATTTTCTCTTTTTCGGACCATTCTCTGTAAAACCTAGAGATGGTCATGCATGAAAATCCCAGTAGATCAGCAGTTTTTTAAATACTCAGACCAGCCCGTCTGGCACCGACAACCATGCCACATTCATGTCCATCTTTGTAGGATTTTGGGAACTGGGCTGGCAGATGGAAACCATATTTATCCTTTGATAAACAAAACTTCAGTTGCAGTAGACAAGGAGAGAAAGACCCTGTGCTTTGTGGCCAAACATGGACATGCACATCAGTCCATCTGTTTGATGGGACAACCATCTTGATAGTTTGATCAAATTTAGAAATCTTTGATCAGTATATACTTTGTTTTGCTCCAAATTTCATCATTTTGACCAATGTCATAGGTTTCAAGATGAAAGCAATCGTACAGCAGAACAAATTCCTGTCACTTCTGAGCCAATCACATGTTTTACAAAACAATCGCTTCCGAAACTATTGAAAGCAGAATGATGCCGCCAGAGAATTATTTGTGTTGCATCGAGTGGCCACTTTATTAGGTCCACCTTGCTAGTCCTGGGTTGGACCTCCTTTTGCTTTCAGAACTGCCTACATTCTTCATGCCATAGATTCAACGAGGTGTTGGAAACATTCCTCAGAGATTTTGGTCCATATTGACATGAGTTACTGTTGCCTATCTATCGTCTCGAACCAGTCTGCCCATTCTTTTCTGACATATGACATCAACAAGGCATTTTCCTGCACTGCCCACTGGATATTTTCTCTTTTTTGGACCATTCTCTGTAAATCCTAGAGATTGTTGTGCGTGAAAATCCCAGGAGATCAGCAGTTTTTGAAACAGTCAGACCAGCCCATCTGCCACCAACAACCATGCAACGTTTAAAGTCACTTAAATCCCCTTTCTTCCTCATTCTGATGCTCGGTTTGAACTTCAGCAAATCTTCTTCACTACGTCTAGATGCCTAAATACATTGAGTTGCAGCCCTGTGATTGGCTGATTAGCAATTTGTGTTACCAAGCAATGGAACAGGTGTACCCAATAAAGAGGCCAGTGTTTATTGCACATTTCCATCAGTCCCTGCCCTCAAGTAGCTGACAGTCTACTCACATTCATGTATATACAGTGCTGTCAAAATGTATTTTCTCCCCTTCCTGATTTTTTATTTTTCCCCTTATTTGTCACACTTGTAAATGATTCAGATCATCAAACATTATTACGCAAAGATAAACCGAGTAAATACAAAATACAGTTTTAAAATGATGTTTTAATTTATTAAGGGGAAAAAAAAGCTTTCCAAGCCTGCCTGATCCTATGTGAAAAAGTAATTGCCCCCTAAACCTAATAACTGGTGGTACCACCCTTTGGCGGCAACAACTGCAATAAAGCATTTGCGATAACTGGCAATAAGTCTTCCACATTGCTGTGGAGGAATTTCGGCCCGCTCTTCTGTAACTTAGCCACATTGGAGGGTTTTCCAGCATGAAGGACCTGTTGAAGGACCCGTTGAAGGTCACGGCTCAGCATCTCAGTTGGATTTACAGTCAGGTCATTAAATATTGGGACATCAACACAATTCTAACATTTTTGACTCTATACACCACCACAATGGATTTGAAATGAAATGAACAAGATGTGCTTTAACTGCAGACTGTCAGCTTTCATTTGAGGGTATTTACATCCAAATCAGGTGAACGGTGTAGGAATTACAACAGTTTGCATATGTACCTCCCACTTGTTAAGGGACCAAAAGTAATGGGACAGAATAATAATCATAAATCAAACTTTCACTTTTTAATACTTGGTTGCAAATCCTTTGCAGTCAATTACAGCCTGAAGTCTGGAACGCATAGACATCACCAGACGCTGGGATTCATCCCTGGTGATGCTCTGCAAGGCCTCTACTGCAACTGTCTTCAGTTCCTGCTTGTTCTTGGGGCACTTTCCCTTCAGTTTTGTCTTCAGCAAGTGAAATGCATGCTCAATCGGATTCAGGTCAGGTGATTGACTTGGCCATTGCATAACATTCCACTTCTTTCCCTTAAAAAACTCTTTGGTTGCTTTTGCAGTATGCTTTGGGTCATTGTCCACCTGCACTGTGAAGCAGCGTCCAATGAGTTCTGAAGCATTTGGCTGAATATGAGCAGATAATATTGCCCGAAACACTTCAGAATTCATCCGGCTGCTTTTGTCAGCAGTCACATCATCAATAAATACAAGAGAACCAGTTCCATTGGCAGCCATACATGCCCACGCCATGACACTACCACCACCATGCTTCACTGATGAGGTGGTATGCTTAGGATCATGAGCAGTTCCTTTCCTTCTCCATACTCTCTCTTCCCATCACTCTGGTACAAGTTGATCTTGGTCTCATCTGTCCATAGGATGTTGTTCCAGAAATGTGAAGGCTTTTTTAGATGTTGTTTGGCAAACTCTAATCTGGCCTTTCTGTTTTTGAGGCTCACCAATGGTTTACATCGTGTGGTGAACACTCTGTATTCACTCTGGTGAAGTCTTCTCTTGATTGTTGACTTTGACACACATACACCTACCTCCTGGAGAGTGTTCTTGATCTGGCCAACTGTTGTGAAGGGTGTTTTCTTCACCAGGGAAAGAATTCTTTGGTCATCCACCACAGTTGTTTTCCGTGGTCTTCCGGGTCTTTTGGTGTTGCTGAGCTCACCGGTGCAATCCTTCTTTTTAACAATGTTCCAAACAGTTTTGGCCACGCTAATGTTTTTGCTATCTCTCTGATGGGTTTGTTTTGTTTTTTTCAGCCTAATGATGGCTTGCTTCACTGATAGTGACAGCTCTTTGGATCTCATCTTGAGAGTTGACAGCAGCAGATTCCAAATGCAAATAGCACACTTGAAATGAACTCTGGACCTTTTATCTGCTCATTGTAATTGGGATAATGAGGGAATAACACACACCTGGCCATGGAACAGCTGAGAAGCCAAATGTCCCATTACTTTTGGTCCCTTAACAAGTGGGAGGCACATATGCAAACTGTTGTAATTCCTACACCGTTCACCTGATTTGGATGTAAATACCCTCAAATTAAATCTGACAGTCTGCAGTTAAAGCACATCTTTTTCGTTTCATTTCAAATCCATTGTGGTGGTGTATAGAGCCAAAAATGTTAGAATTGTGTCGATGTCCCAATATTTATGGACCTGACTAAGTCTTTAAGACTTTGACTAGGCCACTCCAAAACCTTCATTTTGGTTTTTTTTTTTGAGCTATTCAGTGGTGGACTTGCTGGTGTGTTTCGGATCATTGTCCTGCTGCATAACCCAAGTGTGCTTGAGCTTGAGGTCAGGAACTGATGGCTGGACACTTTCCTTCAGGGTTTTCTGGTAGAGCACAGAATTTATGGTTCCATCAATTATGGCAAGTCCTCTAGGTCTTAAAGCAGCCCCAAACCATCACTCTACCACCACTATGTTTAACTGTTGGTATGATGTTCTTTTTATGAAATGCTGTATCAGTTTTATGCCAGATGTAACGAGATGCACACATTCTAAAAACTTAAATTTGTGTTCCATCAGTCCACAGAATATTATCCCCAAAAGTCTTGGGGATAATCAAGATTTTTTTTGGCAAATGTAAGAGGAACCTTTGTGTTCATTTTGGTCAGCAATGGCTTTCATCTTGGAACTCTCCCACAGAAGCCATCTTTGCTGGGTCTCTTTCTTTTTATTGTTGAGTTATGAACATTAGCCTTACCTGGGACAAGTGAGGCCTGCATTTCTTTAGATGTTTTTCTGGGTTCTTTTATGACCTCCTTGATGAGTCGTCATTGTGCATATGGAGTAATTGTGGTCAGCCGGTCACTCCTGGGAAGGTTCACCACTGTTCCAAGTTTTCTCCATTTTATTTATTTATTTCAGCTACTTATATAGCACTGTCAATTTATGCAGCTCTTCACATATATATTGTATATTCACATCAGTCCCTAGCCCTCAAGGGGTGGACAATCTAAGGTCCCTAAATCACATTCATACATACACATAATAGGGCCAATTTAGATAGGATCCAATTAACCTACCAGCATGTCTTTGGAGTGTGGGAGGAAACCGGAGTACCTGGAGGAAACCCACGCATGCACAGGGAGAACATGCAAACTCCAGGCAGGTGGTGCCGTGGTTGGGATTTGAACCAACGAACTTAGTACTGCCAGACGGAAGTGCTAACCATTTAGCCACTTGTCTGCCACATTGTGGACAATGTCTCTCATCGTGGTTCGCTGGAGTCCCAAAGCTTTAGAAACGGCTTTGCAACCCTTTCCAGACTGATACCTATCAATCACTTTGTTTCTGCAATTGAATTTCTTTAGATCGCGGCATGATGCGTTGCTTTTTGAGATCTTTTAGCGTGCTTCACTTTGTCAGACAGCTTCTATTTAAGCAATTTCTTGATTCAACAGGTCTGGCAGTAATCAGGACTGGGTGCGGCAAGTGAAATTTAGCTCAGCTTTCCAAAAAATGTTTTTAGTCACAGTTCGAATATGGTTTAGCGGGGGGGCAGCTTTTTTCCCTTAATATTTCCCTTTTTCATCCACAACTGTCCTTCTTCTGGACCCAAGTCCCAGCATCCCTTTTTCATGCACAACTGTCCTTCTTCTGGACACAAACCCCAGCATCCCTTTTTCATAAAAAACTGTCCTTCTTCTGGACCCAAATCCCAGAATCCCTTTTTCATCCACAACTGTCCTTCTACTGCCCTCAAATCTCACCACCTTTCCTTTTAACTCTTGGACATGAACCCTTTGTTTCTTCCACAACTGTCCTTCTTCTAGACCCAAATCCCAGCATCCCTTTTTCATCCACAACTGTCCTTCTTCTGGACCCAAGTCCCAGCATCCCTTTTTTATCCACAACTGTCCTTTTTCTGGACCCAAATCCCAGCATCCCTTTTTCATGAACAACTGTCTTACTTCTGGACCCAAATCCCAGCATCCCTTCTTCATCCACAACTGTCCTTCTTTTGGACCCAAATCCCAGCATCCCTTTTTCATCCACAGCTGTCCTTCTACTGCCCTCAAATCTCACCACCTTTCCTTTTAACTCTTGGACATGAACCCTTCCTTTCTTCCACAACTGTCCTTCTTCTGGACCCAAGTCCCAGCATCCCTTTTTCATGCACAACTGTCCTTCTTCTGGACACAAACCCCAGCATCCCTTTTTAATAAAAAACTGTCCTACTTCTGGACCCAAATCCCAGCATCCCTTTTTCATCTACAACTGTCCTTCTACTGCCCTCAAATCTCACCACCTTTCCTTTTAACTCTTGGACGTGAACCGTTCGTTTCTTTCACAACTGTCCTTCTTCTGGACCCAGCATCCATTTTTCATCCACAACTGTCTTTCTTCTGGACCCAAGTCCCAGCATCCCTTTTTCATCCACAACTGTCCTTCTGGACCCAAGTCCCAGCATCCCTTCTTCATCCACAACTGTCCTTCTGGACCCCAATCCCAGCATCCCTTTTTCATCCACAACTGTCCTTCTTCTGGACTCAAGTCCCAGCATCCCTTCTTCATCCACAGCTGTCCTTCTTCTGGACCCAAATCCCAGCATCCCTCCTTCATCCACAACTGTCCTTCTTTTGGACCCAAATCCTAGCATCCCTTTTTCATCCACAACTGTCCTTCTTCTGGACCCAGCATCCCTTTTTCATCCACAACTGTCCTACTTCTGGACCCAAATCCCAGCATCCCTTCTTCATCCACAACTGTCCTTCTTTTGGACCCAAATCCCAGCATCCCTTTTTCATCCACAACTGTCATTCTGGACCCAAGTCCCAGCATCCCTTCTTCATCCACAACTGTCCTTCTTCTGGACCCAAATCCCAGAATCCCTTTTTCATCCACAACTGTCCTTCTTCTGGACCCAAATCCCAGCATCCCTTCTTCATCCACAACTGTCCTTCTTCTGGACCCAAGTCCCAGCATCCCTTCTTCATCCACAGCTGTCCTTCTGGACCCAAATCCCAGCATCCCTTCTTCATCCACAACTGTCCTTCTTTTGGACCCAAATTCCAGCATCCCTTTTTCATCCACAACTGTCCTTCTTCTGGACCCAAGTCCCAGAATCCCTTTTTCATCCACAACTGTCCTTCTGGACCCAAGTCCCAGCATCCCTTCTTCATCCACAACTGTCCTTTTTCTGGACCAAAATCCCAGCATCCCTTTTTCATCCCCAACTGTCCTTCTTCTGGACCCATATCATTTTTTTTTTTCTTCATTTATATAGCATTTATATAGCAAACAAATAAAAATCCCAGTGGTGAATAAATACCACCAAACTAAAGTTTTATGTGTCTCAAAAAAATGCAAACAAATTCATATGGGTACAGGGTTGCATGACCGTGCAATTGTCATTCAAAACGTGTGATAGCGCTAAAAGCTGAAAAATTGGCCTGGGCTGGAAGGGGGTGAAAGTGTCCGGACTGGAAGTGGTTAATAGGCAACGGGGCCACCGATTGACCGATTGCTATACACATTTTTTTTCGTTAAGCGGTATTTTCTACCTAACTTCCATCTGCAAGTACAGCATCCTAAAGAATCCAAGATCGTAAAGGAAACCTGTCCTGGGACAAATATGGAAGCTGCCATTTCTGGTAGAAGAAGACTCACAGATGTTGGCCTACAGATCTTCTCAGATAAGGTCTTCTTCAAAGGATGAAGTTGTTTTTTCTTGCTGTGGGTGGATCAGTTGGCTTGTTGGAACAGTGTATGGACTGTTGTGGCTTGTTGGAACATTGTATGGACTGTTGTGGCTTGTTGACACATTGTATGGACTGTTGTGGCTTGTTGACACATTGTATGGACTGTTGTGGCTTGTTGGAACATTGTATGGACTGTTGTGGATTGTTGACTTGTTGGAACATTGTATGGACTGTTGTGACTTGTTGGAACATTGTATGGACTGTTGTGGCTTGTTGACTTGTTGGAACATTGTATGGACTTGCCCGAGGCAAGGAGCACACATACCCCCTTCCTACTCTTCAAGTATGGCTGGTTAAGTGGTCATACAAGTGAACCAAGGTAGCAGATAAAGCCTTTTTTTATTACCGATTTCATGGCCTTGCTTGATCACAACCTTTTAAAGGATTTTTAACACAAGGCCCGAGGGCCAAATCCAGCCCTCTGGGCCATTTCATATGGCCCTCAGACCTGTGGCACTCCCTCGTCTCTACCAGAAGAGAAGAGGACAGATCTCCTCTGCCAGATCCTGCTGTTCTCCATGCAGCCACAGAGAGGCTCATTTCTGCAACCCCCCACCCTTGGTCTCAGCAATTGGCAGCAGAGAGGACAGAACTCCTCCTCCAGATCCTGTATGTCTCTGTGCAGCTACAGCACCCTCTTGTCTCCACCTCCCCTGCAAACTTCAGCCCTCCTTTGGTCCTCCTCCAGACCCTGCACTTTCTGCCTCCAGCTTCTTCCTGGCAGCGGCACAAGGTAAGGAGGGTGGCACTGGGATGTAAGAGAGGGTGGGGGTGCTCTGGACACCTAGTGTTACAGATACAACTGGCCATTTGAGGGCAACCGTACTGCTGATGCGACCCGCCATGAAATTGAGTTTGACACCCCTGCTCCATAATTTAGGTAAGTTAGATTTTTACTAGTTCAAGATTCTAAACACGGTAGCCCCTATGAACACTATAGGAGCCGATAGAGAAGATCAGGGGTCTCCAAACTTTCCAAACAAAGGGCTACTTACTGTCCTTCAGGCTTTAAGGGGGCCGGGCTGTGGTCAGTGGGAGTAGAATGTCCCAGCATCAATGCCCCATCATTGGTTTGATGGGAAGAATAGTTCCCAATTGATGGTGTCAGTGGGAAGAATAGTGCTCCATCAATTGTGTCAGTGGGAGGAATAGTGCCCCAATGTTAGGGCTCTGGACATGACCAGAGGTGTGTGGACCGACACAGGGAAACACAGACTTCAGGTATAGCGTGTAAAAAAGATAATTTATCAAGGACAACACAAACGCAGTGCAACAAACCAAACCCAAAACTAACACAAATACATACAACAAGGTGAAACAAACCCAAACCTAAACTGATATATATATATATATATATATATATATATATATATATATATATATATATATATAGAGCACAACGTAGTCAGGTGGGCTGGGTCAGTAGCTAATGGGCAAACAGGATACCTGGAGCGAGCGGAAGAGTGGTCAGGAATAGCCGAAGTCAGGACAGGCGGGGTTCGTTCAGAGTCAGGATCAAAGCAGGATCAGGCAGGAAGCAGACAGGATGCAGGTACAGGGGCTCATGGGAAACATACACCAAGGCATTGATCACAGGCCTGGTCCTGCTTAAATACACCTCCTGCAATCAGCCTCAGGTGATGGCCTGATTGCAGGAGTGAGATTCTGGCTGCTGAGAGCACCCGCTGGCCAGCCTTGGGACTGCAGCCCACAAGGCAGGTGAGTCCCACCACCACGGGCGAGTCCATTCCTGACAGTACCCCCCCCTCAAGGAGCGGTTTCAGGATGATCCAAACAGTCCTTAGTGGGCAAAATATTCCACCGCCTGGGTCAGGTAACTGGCTGGATATCAGGAGCTGGCACATCAGGCTGGGCAGCGGGCAGAAGCACATCAGGCTGGGCAGCGGACAGAGGCACATCAGGCTGGGCAGCGGACAGAGGCACATCAGGCTGGGCAGCGGACAGAGGCACATCAGGCTGGGCAGCGGACAGAGGCACATCAGGCTGGGCAGCGGATAGAGGCACATCAGGCTGGGCAGCGGGCACCGGGCCATCAGACGAGGCAGCGGGCCATCAAGCTCGACAGCGGGCACCGAGTCACCTGGCTCGACAGCGGGCACCGAGTCATCTGGCACGACAGTGGGCACCGAGTCACCAAGCTCGACAGCAAGCACCGAGTCACCAAGCTCAACAGCGGGCACCGAGTCATCTGGCACGACAGCGGGCACGAGACATCTGGCACGACAACGGGCACCGAGATATCTGGCACGACAGCGGGCACAGAGTCATCTGGCAGAACAGCGGGCACCAAGTCACCAAGCTTGACAGCGGGCACCGAGTCAGCTGGCACGACAGCGGGTACCGAGTCATCTGGCACGACAGTGGGCACCGAGTCACCAAGCTCGACAGCGGGCACCGAGTCATCTGACAGAACAGCGGGCACCGAGTCATCTGACAGAACAGCGGGCACCGAGTCATCTGGCCGGATCGGGCCATCAGGCTGGGTAGCAGGCACCAGATCATGAAGCTGGATAGGATCATCAGGCTGGGTAGCGTACACTGGGTCATCAGGCTGAACAACAGAAGCTGGGTTCACAGACGGCAGGCTAACCGGTTTGGATACTGGTAGGATGGTACTGGTTGGAAAGAATTTTCACTTCTTCTTGGGTTTAGTTACTGGGGTACTGCAAGTAAATGCAGGTCTGTAAATGGAGGCAGTAGCTGGAGAAAGAGAAGAGCTGGAGGATGGAACAGAGGAGGGAATAGTTGCTACAGCGGCTTTTTTTACAGGGTTAAAGGCAGGATAGGTGCAGCAAGTGGGAACAGGGTACTGACATATGGTAGATAACAGGGTATATTGGGCTGTCACTCGGGGTGCTGTCGGGAATGCAGGAGTAGAGCTTTGAGCAGAGGAATGATTAGAAGCAGGACGGGTTTGTTGCAAGCTGCCTGAGGCTAGGTGTAACAAGTCTGACCAGGACTGTACTATTGGTTGAACAAAGCTCAGCTTACACATAGCCTGTCTGACCAAAGACTGCACTGCGTTTATACAATCCATTAGCACCTGTTGTGAACATGCTGAATAATGCTCCAAGAAGCAATCCGGATCATCCTCCAATAATCATACCAGTGACTCTACTTGGTCTGTACTAAATAGCGGCAAAAAGTCATCCCTGCTTTCAGGGGTACCAGATGAAGCCAACTCTGCACAAACCTGAATCAATGGTTGCACCTCAGAACTCCATGCCCTGATCTACTAGGAAATGAGCGATCCGTATGCATTCTAGCAGCTGATCCCTGGTATACTCCTGCAGAGTCTGATAGGCATAATCTCTGTCATCTAAGACAGCAGAGACAAATACACAACATCCTCAGGGTGCATCCTTCACAACAATATACCAAGATGGCTTCCCTGTGCAGCCACTTCTGGTAAGGACTGGCCTTGGGGTAATGTCAGGGCTCCGGGAATGACCAGAGGTGTGTGGACCGACACAGGGAAACACAGACTTCAGGTATAGCGTGTAAACAAGACAATTTATTAAGGACAACACAAACGCAGTGGAACAAACCAAACCCAAAACTAACACAAATACATACAACAAGGTGAAACAAACCCAAACCTAAACTGATATATATATATATGTATATAGAGCACAAAGTAGTCAGGCGGGCCGGGTCGGTAGCTAACGGGCAAACAGGGTACCAGGAGCGAGCGGAGGAGTGGAATAGCCGAAGTCAGGACAGGCAGAGTTCGTTCAGAGTCAGGTTCAGAGCAGGATAAGGCAGGAAGCAGACAGGATGCAGGTACAGGGGCTCATGGGAAACATACACCAAGGCACTGATCACAGGCCTGGTCCTGCTTAAATACACCTCCTGCAATAACCCTCAGGTGATGGCCTGATTGCAGGAGTGAGATTCTGGCTGCTGAGAGCACCCGCTGGCCAGCCTTGGGACTGCAGCCCACAAGGCAGGTGAGTCCCACCACCATTGGCGAGTCCATTCCTGACACCCATCCTTGGTGTCAGTGGGAGGAATAGTGCCCCATCCTTGGTGTCAGTGGGAGGAATAGTGCCCCATCCTTAGTGTCAGTGGGAGGAATAGTGCCCCATCCTTGGTGTCAGAGGGAGGAATAGTGCCCCATCCTTAGTGTCAGTGGGAGGAATAGTTCCCCATCATTGATATCAGTGGAAGGAAAAAAGCCCCATCATTGGTATCAGTGGGAGGAATAGTGTCCCAACATTGGTGTCAGTGGAAGGAATGGTGCCCCATTATTGGTGTCAGCGGGTGGAACAGTGCCCCATTAATGGTATCGGTGGAAGAAATAGTGTCACAACATTGTTGTCAGTGGGAGGAATTGTGCCCCATCATTGGTCAGTGGGAGGAATAGTGCCCCATTATTGGTGTCAGAGGAAGAAATAGTGCCCAATCGTTGGTGTCAGTGGAAGAAATAGTGCCCGATCACTGGTGTCAGTGGAAGGAATAGTGCCCCATCATTGGTGTCAGTGGAAGGAATAGTGCCCCATCATTGGTGTCAGTGGAAGGAATAGTGCCCCATCATCGGTGTCAGTGGAAGGAATAGTGCCCCATCATCGATGTCAGTGGAAGGAATAGTGCCCCATCATTGGTGTAATTGAAAGGCATATTGCTCCATTGATGGTATCAGTGGGAGGAATAGTGCCCCATTATTGGTGTCAGTAGGAGGAATAGTGCTCCACCATTGGTACCAATGGAAGGAATAGTGTCCTAACGTTGGTGTCAGTCGGAGGAATGGTGCCCCATTATTGGTGTAATTGGAGGGAATAGTGCCAAATTGATAGTATCAGTGGAAGGAATAGTGTCCCAACATTGTCAGTGGGAGGAATGGTGCCCCATTATTGGTATCAGAAGAAGAAATAGTGCCCAATCACTGGTGTCAGTGGGAGGAATAGTGTCCCATTGATGGTAATAGTGGGAGGAATGGTGCTCCATTATTGGTGTCAGTGGGAGGAATGGTGCTCCATTATTGGTGTCAGTGGGAGGAATGGTGTTCCATTATTGGTGTGAGTTGGAGGAATGGTGCTCCGTTACTGGTGTGAGTTGGAGGAATGGTGCTCCATTACTGGTGTGAGGTGGAGCAATAGTTCCCCATTGTTGTTGTCAGTGGGAGGAATAGTGCCCCAAAGGCCAGATACAGACAAGCAAAGGGCCGCATCTGGCCCCCGGACTACAGTTTGGAAACCACTGGACTAGATGATTAAGGGTTCCAGATCTTTGTTATCCAGCTAGATGTCCTTGGGTGCACCCATTTAAAGTCCATTTCCACGATCTACTCTTTGAAGTCTGCCATCAACTGAGTGTGTCTGGAACCCAAGAGAACATCTGAGGAGCTATGAGAAGCCCCTGTCTGGCCATCAGCCTTTAAATCTACATATAGCTGGTGGGCAATTTTAATTGTTTAAACTGTACAAGTCAACGAGGAACCGCATGATGGCAACATACCAAGACAGGGACCCTTATACCTCTAAGCCCACCAACACATCTGCAGGTAAAAAGTTCAGATCCCAAACCTCTACTCCTTCCTCCACCAAAGGGATCCCCCTAGACTTCTATGAGGCCAACAAATGTGGTCATCTGTGTAGATGGTGGAGTGCTGGGACTGCAAGATTTCAGGACAGAGAGCAAGCAGGTACCCGAAGTCTAAAGCCCATCTCAGCTCACCCAAATCTAGAGACAAAACAACTCTGGATTTATGTGGAAATATAACTTTTAATCATGTATCAAAAGCTTAAAGGTGATGTCTACTTTCATCTACACATGAGTCCCAAGAAGAGCAAATCAAGTTGTACTTTGACGTAGGACTCAACATTATCGATTTTTGGGTGGGAAGAGGGGAGCTGTGTTGGAAGAGACTTTTGGGCATGATATAAATTATAACCTCCAATCAGGGACTGAGTTATTGGCATCTCCCTCTACAATTCATCTTCCACACTTGACTAGTGGACTTTCCGATGAGCAACCAACCCAGAGCCAGAGGTAAAGGACAGCTCGCAGTCCTGACAAGCGTAGGGCTTCTCACCCGTGTGTATCCGCTCGTGGGCCCTAAGGTTCCCGTTGCAGCTGAAACATTTCCCGCATTCCCGGCACTCGTAAGGCTTTTCCCCGGTGTGGCTCCGATGGTGCAAGACTAGGCTCTTCTTGTCTCTAAAACATTTTCCGCACTCTGAGCAAGAAAACGGCCTCTCGTCGCTGTGGGTCATTTTATGTCTCGTCAGCTCGGAGTTGATAGAGAAGCATTTCCCGCATTCGGAGCAGGCAAACGGTTTGTTCCCAGTGTGGTTTTTCTGGTGCTTGGCAAGGCTGCCCCTATCTTTGTAGCCTTCGCCGCATTCTGAGCACGCGTAGGGTTTCTCGCCTGTGTGGGACCTCCGGTGGGAGAGAAGTTGAGCGTTGCGAAGGAAAGATTTCCCACACTCAGAACATGAGAATGGTTTATGACCAGCGTGGGTTTTCCGATGTCGGGCGAGGTTTCCGTTGTCGCTGAAGCCTTTCCCGCAATCAGGGCAAGTGAATGGCTTTTCACCGGTGTGGCCCCGTTGGTGGACCACCAAGCGGGCTTTGTCTCGGAATCCTTTCCCGCACTCGGAGCAGGTGAATGGTTTCTCTCCGGTGTGAGTCTTTTCGTGCTTTCTAAGCTCTTCCTTCAGGAAGAAGGACTTGCTGCATTCTGAGCAATGGAATGTCTTCTCTTTGCCGTGCATCCTCAGCACGTGGTTGACCATGGCCACCTTCTGCGTGAACTGCTTCCCACATTCTTGGCACTGGAAGGCCTTCTCACCGGTGTGTATCTTCTTGTGCTGTTTCAGGTGACTCTTCCGAAAGAAGTGCTTGTCGCATTCGGAGCACTCAAAGGCTCTCTTGCCATCAAGAACTTTCTCGAGGATGCCGTTCTCCTCGTCATTCTTGGAGCGCTTGCTCTTGGCTTCACCCGTGTGCATTTTTTCGTGCTTAAGGAGTCCATTTTTTACAGCGAACCTCTTGTCGCATTCACTGCATGCGAACGGCCTCTCTCCGGTGTGGACAGTTTGGTGGCCACGTAGGTGGCTCCTGCGGGCAAACCCTCTTCCGCACTCAGAGCATTTGAAGGGCTTTTCTCCGGTGTGGGTGGCTTTGTGGCTGTAGAGGTGCGAGTTGGTAGAGAAATGTCTCCCGCACTCTGGACATTCGTAGGGCTTTTCTCCAGTGTGGGTCAGCTGGTGGCTTCGTAGGCGAGGCATGGTCGGGAAGCTTTTGCCACATTCGGAACAAGGAAACGGCTTGGCGCCTGTGTGGTTCATCTCGTGCCGATGGAGCAAGTGCTTCATGGTGAAACCTTTGCCGCATTCAGAGCACTGGAACGGCCTTTCTCCCGTGTGGCCCTTCTCGTGCATCGAAAGGCTTGTTGTTGTAGCGAATCTTTTCCCGCACTCGTCGCACCGGTACGGCTTCACCCCGGTGTGGGTGCGCTGATGGACCTGCAGGTGCTGTTTTTGAGTGAAGCGTTTGCCGCACTCTGAACACTCATAAGGTCGCTCTCCTGTATGGGTCCTCTGGTGGATGGTGAGCAGAGAGTTGGAAAGGAAGCTCCTCCCACATTCAGGGCAGGAAAACTTGGCCTTCCGTTGGCTTGTTGTCTTTCCATCTTCTTCAAAGTCCGTCTCAGAGAAGGAGTCCTCCTCACCACCAGTAGAGATGCATTCAGACTCTGCCCTATCGCTGTCCTCCATGGCCGGAGCTACTGGTATACGCCCCTTCAACTCTTTATAAGGCCTACCACAAGGGATTCTGGGAGATGGCTAGCTCTTCAATGGCACATTTTGTATGGAGCCAACTACTGGGATCTTCCCATCAAACTGGATGGTTTCTCTGCACCCCGATCCTGGTGGTGAACCTATTGGAAGGGAAATTATTAGATATAGATCACCCCCAGGACAAGTTAATACTCCCACTATTGACATGGGAACATGTTACAAAGTGGGAGGAGACTGGAGACATGTTACAGAGTGGGAGGAGACTGGAAACATGTTACAGAGTGGGAGGAAACTAAGGACAGGTTACAGAATGGGAGGCGACTGGGAACAGGTTACAGAATGGGAGGAGACTGGGGACAGGTTACAGAGTGGGAGGAGACTAAAGACAGGTTACAGTGGGAGGAGTCTGGGGACAGGTTACAGAGTGGGAGGAGTCTGGGGACAGGTTACAGAATGGGAGGAGTCTGGGGACAGGTTAGAGTGGGAGGAGTCTGGGAACATGTTAGAGTGGGAGGAGACTGGGAACATATTACATGGTGGGAGAAGACTGGAGACAGGTTACATAGTTGGAAGAGCCTGGAGACATTACAGTGGGAGATTAGGGAAATGTTGCAGGAGTGGGAGGAGACTAGGGATTTGTTACTGAAGTGGAAGGAGACTGGGGACATGTTACAGAGTGGGTGGAGAGTAGGGACAAGGTATGGACTGGGAGGAGTCTGGGGGACATGTTACAGAGTGGGAGGAGACTGGGGGCATGTTACAGAGTGGGTGGAGACCAGGGACAAGGTATGAACTGGGAGGAGCCTGGGGGACATGTTACAGAGTAGGAGGTGACTGAGGGCATGTTAAAGAGTGGGTGGAGACCAGGGACAAGGTATAGACTGGGAGGAGTCTGTGGGATATGTTACAGAGTGGGAGGAGACTGGGGGCAGGTTATGGAGTGGAGACCGGGGATAAGGTATGGAGTGGGAGGAGTCTTGGAACATATTATGGAGTGGGAGGAGACTGGGGACATGTTACAGAGCGGGAGGAGACCGGGGATAAGGTATGGAGTGGGAGGAGTCTTGGGACATATTATGGAGTGGGAAGAGTCCTGCCACATGTTACAGAGTGGGAGGAGACCGGGGATAAGATATGAAGTGGGAGGAGTCTTGGGACATATTACTGCGTGGGAGGAGATTGGGGACAAGGTATGGAGTGGGAGGAGTCTGGGGACATGTTACAGAGTGAGGAGACCGGGGATAATGTAAGAGTGGGAAGAGTCTTGGGACATATTATGGAGTGGGAGGAGACTGGGGACATGTTACAAAGTGGGAGGAGATCAGGGACAAGGTATGGAGTGGGAGGAGACTGGGGAAATGTTATGAAGTGGGGGGAGTCTGGGGACAGAGTGGAAGAAGACCGAGGATAAGGTATGGAGTGGGAGGAGTCTTGGGACATTTTACAGAGTGAGAGGAGACCAGGATAAGGTATGGAGTGGGAGGAGTCTTGGGACATATTATGGAGTGGGAGGAGACTGGGGAAAAGGTATGGAGTGGGAGGAGTCTGAGGACATGTTACAAAGTGGGAGGAGATCGGGGACAAGGGATGGAGTGGGAGGAGACAGGGGAAATGTTATGAAGTGGGGTGAGTCTGAGGACATAGAGTGAAAGAAGACCGAGGATGAGGTATGGAGTGGGAGGAATCCGGCGACATGTTACAGAGTGGGAGGAGTCTGGGGGACATGTTACAAAGTGGGAGGAGACCTGGGAAATGTTATGGAGTGGGAGGAGACCGGGGACATGTTACAGGAAACCGCTAGGGACCAACAGAGCAGAGGTCAGTGACCCCACTCCAGATATTTGTATATATATATATATATATATATATATATATATATATATGAACCCCCATCATGCACTCACCCCAGGCTCTGCCCTCCATGACAGCCAGGCTAAAGGACTAACTTTAAACAGCATTGCGCATGCGTAACCTGATAAACTTCTGTGCGTGCGTGCGTGCGCACTGCGTCCTTCCGCATGGCCTAGAAAACCGTCAGGAGGCCGATCCCGGCCATGTTTGGTGAGGGCAGCTCACCGCAGGCACGTCTGTTCGAGTCTGGGAGCACTGTGGGTCCGCCCGGTGGCTGCAGAGCACCACTCGGTCTCCGCAAAGACGACGAACCCCGCGCCGTGTTCATCCACGGAGAGGAAGAGAGCAGCGGCGGGAGCGGGGCTGTGGGATGGACCTACGGTGCCGTGGAGGAGTCAGTTCGGAAACAGGAGCGAATGTTCTGTACACCGCCATCTAGAGGTCACCCCCAAAACTGCAGGCTGCCAGTCCGGCCAATTCTGACCTTTCCTAGATGTCATTTTTTTTTTCCTAGACAACTTCTTAGAACCCCCAAACATTGTGTATTTTTAACCCCTCGCCCTCCAGAGGATTCCCCCTCCCTCGCCCTCCTAAGGATTCCCCCCCCCCTTCATGACCAGGCCATTTTTTGCATTACAGCGCTGCGTTACTTTGACAATTGCGCCATCATGCAACGCTGCACCCAAATGAAATTTCTGTCCTTTTTTCCCACCAATACAGCTTTCTTTTGGTGGTATTTGATCTCCTGTGTGGTTTTTATTTTTTGCACTATAAAATAAAAAACTACAATTTTGAGAAAAAACAATATTTTTGACTTTTTGCTATTAACCCCTCGCCTACCGGGTCCTTCTACCCCCTTCCTGTCAAGGCCAATTTTCAGCTTTCAGTGTTGCTGCACTTTGACAATTGCGCGGTCATGCAACACTGTACCCATATGAAATTTTTATAATTTTTCACATAAATAGTGCTTTCTTTTGGTGGTATGTACTCGCCGCTGGGGGTTGTATTTTTTGCGTTATAAACAAAAAAAGAGCAAAAAAAAAAAGTTTTTCTTTGTTTCTATTATAAAATTTTGCAAACAGGTAATTTTTCTCCTTCACTGATGTGCGTTAATGAGGCTGCACTGATGGGCACTGACATGCAACAATGATAGGCACTGATAGGTGGCACTGATGAGCTGGAACTGATATGCAGCAATGATGGGCACTGATAGGTGGCACTGATATGCAACAATGATGGGCACTGATAGGCAGCACTGATGAGCTGGCACTGATATGCAACAATCATGGGCACTGATAGGCGGCACTGATGAGCTGGCACTGACATGCAACAATGATGGGCACTGATAGGCTGCACTGATGAGCTGGCATTGACATGCAACAATGATGGGCACTGATAGGCGGCACTGGCGGCATTGCTGGGCACTGACTAGAAGCACTGATGGGTGGCACTGCTGGGCACAGGTGGGTGGCATTGATGGGCACAGGTGGGGGGCAGCACTGATGGGCACAGATGGGTAGCACTGATCATCAGGGCACTGTCACAGCGTGAGGAAAGTGCAGCTGATAACTGGCAACTGCATTTACCGATTTACCGGTGATCTGCTGTGTCATTGGACACGGCTGATCACGTGGTAAAAGGCCGCTGCGATTGGCCTTTTACCACATCACGTGATCAGCTGTGAACACTGGGTGCGCGCGGGAGGGCGCGTTCTGGGAGGACGTCATATGATGCCCTCCCAGAACTGGCCGGCCGCAGTGAAGCCATCATTTGGCTATCTGCTGTTGGCAAGTGGTTAAACACGTCCAGCAAAAAAATTTTAAAAATCAAATTTCGTAATAAATTTAGGCCGAAATGTATTCTGCTCCATGTCTTTGCTAAAAAAAAATCCCAATACGTGTAAATTAATTAAAATATCCTCCTGCACTCAACTATGAAATTACCTAATAAATAGCCAGCTGCTATCACCTATTCCCTATACCTCAGGATGTGTAAATTATAAAAAAAAAATGGTGAAGTGCTATGCAAATGCAACAAATCAGTGTATATACACACAAATATAGGTGAATAAATATACATTAATAAGCAATAATTAAAACGTGAGACTCCAAGCTTTTAAATAATATAGAGTGACATGTGCTTAAAACAGCAACACTGTGCAAAAACAAGTGCCTGGTCTGCCAATAAAAATATAAACACACCAGGTTAAATGAAATATATACCCAAAATAGATATATACACATAAATAATATTAACGTGAGACTCTAATCCTTGAAATAATACAAAGTGACCCGTGCTTAAAAACAGCAACAAACTGTGTAAAAAATGCCTGGTCTGCTAAACAATATGTATACACACCAGGTAGAGTGAAATATATACCAAAAATTAGATATGTGTCACTGCACATGCTCTCTACGCGTTACACCATGATAGGACATGTGGCTTCCTCAGGGTCCTGTTTAGCAGACCAGGCATTTTTTACAGTGCGTTGCTGTTTTTAAGCACGGGTCACTTTGTATTATTTCAAGGATTGGAGTCTCATGTTAATATTATTTATGTGTATATATCTATTTTGGATATATATTTCATTTAACCTGGTGCGTTTATATTTTTATTGGCAGACCAGGCACTTGTTTTTGCACAGTGTGTTGCTGTTTTAAGCACGTCACTCTATATTATTTAAAAGATTGGAGTCTCACGGTTTAATTATTGCTTATTAATGTATATTTATTCACCTATATTTGTGTGTATATACACTGATTTGTTGCATTTGCATAGCGCTTCACCATTTTTTGTTCTAAATTAATTGGTTTACGTGAAAGTTATAGCGTTTAGTGGGACTGCGGCGGGCATTCTGATTTGGTGTCACTGACATCCCCAGTGACACCAATACAGTGATCAGTGCTAAAAAGCACTGACACTGTACTAATGGCACTGGGCAGGAAGGGGTTAACATGTGGGACGATCAAAGGGTTAACTGTGTGCTGTGTGTGTTTCACTGTGAGCATGCTGCTATGCATGGCTCTGCCATGTGTAGCAGTGTGCAGGAGCTGATGGGAGAGATCTGTATTGTTTATTTACAGTTCTCTCCCTCCATCGATAATGCTCCTAAATCACCGGCCGGGACCCGGTGATTGACAGCTGAGGCCACGAATAGCGGCGCAGGTAGGGCGCACATGAGGCTCCCGTGCGCCCCCTACCGGGAAATGCAAAGTCGCTCATATATATGTGATTTTGTGCCCCCCCCTGCCGCCCTGTATCAGTATTACTGCAATAGGGCAGACAGGAAGCAGTTAAGCAGAGGCCCAAGAGAATAAAATGGTGGGCGTTGCATATTTTTATGTCACGTGATATTTGTGCAGTCATTTTTCACACGTAAACTTTTTTACAAAAATACATTTTAAAACACAAAATAATACCCAGCTGTTTGGTAAAATATAAAAGATGATGTTACGCCGAGTAAATAGATACCAAACATGTTGCCCTTGCCTACGCCTGTGGAATGACGCCGAACTACGGTACCTAAAAGTCTCCATAGGCGATGGTTTAAACGCCTTGGCGGGTTACCAGTTACACAGGAGGTCTGGTACTGGGATTATCGCTCTTTCTGTGACGTTTGCGACGATACCTCACATGTGTGGTGTGATCGGCGTTTACATATGCACGTGGCACCGCGTGGGTGCATTCAAAACATTTTTTTTACATTTTATTTTGTTCAAACATTTTTTTTTATCAAGTTTAATTGCTATTAATCTATCTGAATGTCTATCTCTCTTTATCCAAAGTATGTGAATACATGGGATACAGGAGGAGATACAACCTCAGTTGAAACTGTTATAAGTTCCTTTACTGTGGATTTTTTTTAATCTTTAGGTATCGAAAATTTCATCTAAAGCTCACATTTTGGTTTAACTATTACATGAAGATATGTACATCACACGGCCAGCACAGGCCAACAGAGATGAAGGTCTACATATGGCTTCTTCAATGTTTTGGCTGGTAACCTGAATCCCTGAAGATGACATCTGCCAATCTGGCTCAATATCTAATGGCTAAATTAGCCTTGTCCGTGTAGACTGCAAAGCCCAATGCTTTTCAAACGGGTTACTGGCCAAACTTGACAGAGAGGGTCTTTCGGGAAGAGCACTGGATACCAATATTGTGGAGAGCCCATACAGTTGTGCTGCACATCCACGGAATTATCTGCCAAGTCTTTGGCAACCAGGCCATGAGACAATAATCCACAGGTGAGGAGCATAATGATTCTTCATGACTGCATAGCCACCTCACATTTTTGTATTACACTGCTAGGGCTAGTACTCTCAGGAGGACACCATTAGATACTAATACTCATGGGGTCATATAAATCCCAGTTCTTGCAAGCGATGGAAGAGGTTCGAGTATCGCTACTGATAGCTTGGTCCTGTGGAGGTTAACCCAACTACAGCCAAATCCTTTTGTCTCAGTTTTGGACAAAGTGATAAAGCGTTATCTGTTGGGTTTTATTGCCATGTGTGTCCACTCATTTCCTGTGCGGGCACCATGACAGGATACGAAGAGAGGCAACCCACAATCCGTGGCAGACTTACTACAAAACAACAATGAAAAAAGAAGGTTCCTTACTATGATATTTCCCTTACTATGTAATTAGGCCTTGCTAATTAATTTCTTAAAAAAACCCAAAAAGGTGCCCAAACCCTGGTGACCTTTGATCGCTATCATGTTGTTTCGGAAGATCTCCTCCTCTCGAAGGTTGCCTACAACTGGTCTAGACAGGGCAGCACACCAAACTGTGCCATTTGGATGCCAGACCGGTGTTTCAATCCAGTGGCACTTAGCCAAAAGAAAAATACTAATTTCAGATGGCCAAACCTCTTAACGGGTTTTCAAAATTGAGACCACAATTTGAGCAGGACCCTCACATGAATATATCCATCAATGACAGTGTACAGATGCACGCTTTAAACTCTGGGTTTAATAGCAAGAGGCACTTGGAAAGGTTAACAAGCTTTTATTTTTGAAAGAAAACATAAACAAAAAAAAAAAAAAAAAAGAAAAGCTACTCCGTCTACATCTGTGGAAATGCGATTTGTCCTCTATGAATTTTCAAATGTCTATTCAAGTCGTTTTTCTGTGCGAAGCTCTTGCCGCACTCTCTGCAGATGAATTTCTTGACGCCGGTGTGGCCTCTCTGGTGGGAAAGAAGGTTGGAGCTCTGGGCAAAGGCCTTTCCGCATATGGGGCAGACGAATGGCTTCTCGCCAGTGTGGATTCTGCGATGGGTTATGAGTGCTGAATTGCAGGAGAAGTGCTTGCCGCAGTCTTGGCAGACGAGCGGCTTTTCCCGTGTGTGGATCCTCAGGTGGGTGACCAGGTGCGACTTACATAGGAAGTTCTCACCGCACTCCGAGCAGACAAAGGCCCGCTCCCCAGTGTGGACGCTCTGGTGGCGAATCAGGTGCGACTTGTACGGGAAGATTTTGCCACACTGGTTGCACGTCAGCTTTTTCTTCTTATGAAGCCTCTGGTGTCTCATCAGGTCTGCATTGGTAGGGAAGAGCTTGGAACATTCAGAACAGTTGTAGAGCCTTCGTGGCATCGGCATGGCCTGGAGTGTTGGAGTTGGAGCTGGCTTCATGTGAATGGCCCGGTTGAGCTCGTTGTGCCTCATTAGCATGGCACTCATTTTTGGAGTGTTGTTGGCTTTGGGAGGTTGGCGGACTGGGCTTGGCCTGTAGGCAAGGGCGCGAGGGATGTAGAGGTGTTGAAGGTTCATTTCTTGGCGAGAGACTGGTTCTTCTCTTCTATAGAACATCGGACGTTTGGTTTGAGTGTGTTGGGTGGATATGTAGATGACATCCTCATCACTTGAGTCAGACTCTGGAACTTGGGCATTAGAAGACGTGTACTGAGCCTGTATGTAGAGCTCAGCATTGTGGAGATCTTCATCATCGTCATCATCACTCGAGGAGGAATCATCTGACTCAGTGCTCACAGATCTGCCTGGCTTCTCACTCGGGTTATATATTGTCAGGTATTCTGTCCGTGGGATGGGCCTAGGAATAATTCCTCTTATGCCCTTGGCGGACTGAAATGTAGGATGAAAAACTGCAGAACTTTTAGGCTTTAAGTCATCTGTTAACAGAAGATTTATTTAGGATTAGAAAATTGTCCAAAGAGCTTACAACATTGTAATTCATCTAAAGCCTCTATGTTCAAGTGGAACTGCCCTCCTATCATTTTCAGACATGGAAGCTGCCATCTTGGCCTCTGTTTGGCCTACAACTGCCATGATGCTGCACATGTGATCCGTTATGACACCAGATATTTGATGTTTTGACAGTTTGGTGGAGAGCACAAGCAAACATGAGTTAGATTCCTGACACGTGCCGGGAATGTGACTGGTTTTTGAAACTGTTGAATTGATGGATTTAGTTCTGCTTTAAAGTGGAACTAAACCCATCAATTTAACGGAGTCTCAAAACGGTATATTTAAGGCATGCTGTGAATGATAACTGTCATAGCTCATTCTGCTCTCAACCCAACATGCCATCAACTGGCTGGTGTCATAACTGATCACATGTGCAGCACCATGGCAACTGCAGATCAAACAGAGACCAAGATGGCAGCTTCCTTGACTGTAAAGGATAAGTGGGTTTAGTTCCGCTTCAAAATTAATGTCCTGTCTTTTGACAACTAAAGAAGTATCTATGTCTGGCTACCTATCAATCAAAAGTTCAAGACCATCTTGGGTCTACAAAAGGAGTATCTACCTCTGGCTGCCTATTGAAAAATAGTTGGAAAGGTAATCTTCAAGACCATATTGGGTCTACAAAAGGAGTATCTAGGTCTGGTTACCTATCGAGCAATAGTTGGATCATTATACTTCATGAACATCTTGGGTCTACAAAAGGAGTATCTATGTCTGACTGCCTATCGAACAATAGTTGGATCATTATTCTTCATGACCATCTTGGGTCTACAAAAGGAGAATCTATGTCTGGCTGCCTATCAAACAATAGTTTGATCGTTATTCTTCATGACCATCTTGGGTCTACAAAAGGAGAATCTATGTCTGGCTGCCTATCAAACAATAGTTTGATAGTTATTCTTCAAGAACATCTTGGGTCTACAAAAGGAGTATCTATGTCTGGCTGCCTATTGAAAAATAGTTGGACAGGTAATCTTCAAGACCATATTGGGTCTACAAAAGGAGTATCTAGGTCTGGTTACCTATCGAGCAATAGTTGGATCACTATACTTCATGAACATCTTGGGTCTACAAAAGGAGTATCTATGTCTGGCTGCCTATCAAAAAATAGTTGGATAATTATTCTTCATGACCATTTTGGGTCTACAAAAGGAGAATCTATGTCTGGCTGCCTATTGAACAATAGTTGGATCATTAATCTTCAAGACCATCTTGTGTCTACAAAATGACCATCTATGTTGGTTGCCTATCGAACACTAGTTGGATCGTTAATCTTCAAGATCATCGTGGGTCTATGTCTGGCTATCTATCAAGCAACAGTTGCATCATCATTCTTCAAGACTATGTTGGGTCTACAAAATGAGTATCTATGTCTGCTTGCCTGGTTGCCTATTGAGCAATAGTTGGATCGTTATTCTTCAAGACCATCTTAGATTTACAAAAGGAGTATTTATGTCTGGCTGCCTATGGAAAAGGAATATCTATGTCTGGCTACTAATCAGGCAATAGTTGGACTGTTAATTTTCAAGACCATCTTGGGTCTACAAAAGCAGTATCTATGCCTGGCTGCCTATCGAACAATAGTTGGATTATTAATCTTCAAGACCATCTTGGGTCTACAGAAGGAGTATTGATAAATGGCTACCTATCGAGCAATAGCTGGATCATTGATCTTCAAGACCATCTTATGTCTACAAAATGACCATCTATGTTGGTTGCCTATCGAGCAATAGTTGGATCGTTAATCTTTAAGACCATCTTGGGTATATGTCTGGCTATCTATCAAGCAATAGTTGGATCATCATTTTTCAAGACTATGTTGGGTCTACAAAATGAGTATCTATGTCTGGTTGCCTATTGAGCAATAGTTGGATTGTTATTCTTCAAGACCATCTTGTGTCTACAAAATGACCATCTATGTTGGTTGTCTATCAAACACTAGTTAAATAGTTAATTTTCAAGACCCTCTTTGGTCTACAAAAGCAGTATCTATGCCTGGCTGCCTATCGAAAAATAGTTGGATAATTAACCACTTCCCGACCGGCCGTTGTATATAAACGGCCGGACGGTGGCAGTGCAGGGTCGGGTGGCCGTCTATAAACGGCCTCCCCGCACCCTGCTTGTGTGCGCTCCCTGGGAGCGCGCAGCACCGCGATCCGGTGCCCGCTGTGTCCTCCGGACACAGTGAAACACCGATTGTCGGACGGGACCTCTGTACGAGGTCCCGATCATGTGTTCACTGATTGGCCAATCAGTGATCACATGCAAAGTAGTAAGCAAGATGTCACTTCTGACATCATTGCTTACTATGTGTGAAATCTGTGAATGATCACAGAGGTCACATGGTACAAGGCTATTCACAAAAGCCTTGTACCATGTGACAAGCTGTGACCAATCACAGCTCACTCTGTATTTTTCAATGAGTGCAGGAATGCACACAGAGAGAAAGAGAAATGATTGCTTTTACATCCTATATCGGTGTAAAAGCAATCAGTGTAAAAAAAAAAAAAAAAATCTTTATCACCCCTCACAAGTAGTACAGTGTGACCATGGTGACACTGTACTGCTAGGGTGACAGTATGTAAAAAAAAAAAAAATAAAAATAAAAAATAATAATATAAAAAAATAAAATAAAAATGTAAAAAAAAATGTTTAAAAATTATAATTTTTGCTTATAAACTAATTTGGATTTTTTTTTTGTTACTAAAAAGATAACGGAATAAATTTTGGCTAAGATTTATGATGAAATATTATTTATTTGCAAAATTTTTAAAAAAAAAAACACTTTTTTAAAAAATTTTTGGACATTTCATTTACATAGCAAAAAAAATACAAATCCCAGTGGTGAATAAATACCACCAAAATAAAGCTTTATCTATCTAAAAAAAATGGTAAAAAATTCATTTGGGTACAGTGTTGCATGACTGCGCAATTGTCATTCAAAATTGCCCTGGTCAGGAAGGGGGTAAAAGTGTCCGGTCTGGAAGTGGTTAATCTTCAAGACCATCTTGGGTCTACAGAAGGAGTATTGATAAATGGCTACCTATCGAGCAATAGCTGGATAATTAATCTTCAAGACCATCTTAGGTTTACAGAAGGAGTATTGATAAATGGCTACCTATTGAGCAATAGTTGGATCGTTAATCTTCAGGACCATCTTGACAAATGGAGTATCTATGTCTGGCTACCTATTAAACAATAATCGGATATTTATTCTTCAAGACCATCTTGGGTCTATGACCAACCTAAAATTTCCTTGGAATCATCTGAAGAACATAACACTTTATATTAACAGTGCCACAAACAGATTGTAATGCTCAATCTGATCTACAGGATGAGATGGAGAAGACTAAGTGGAGATCCATTACAAGGCAACTAAAGATATCTGCAGCAGTGGAGACTGTACAGGTCAAAAGATAGGCAAGAAACGTAATGAATATTGATCAGGTTATTCTCAAGAATTAAAGGATAGGACACAATATTAGGAACTTGCGCCCAGTTTATTTTCTAAGACCTACAAATGCCAGTCTTTTCATATTATCTCACCCTGTGAACCCCGAGGTTGGCGACCCTTCATCATGGCTTCAGTGTAGAAATCCTTGTTTCCTTCGAAATACGCCCACTCCTCCATGGATAAGTAGACAGCGACATCCTCACACCTTACGGGAACCTGATATACACAATGAGAGTGTCACTACCCAGGCCCATCCCTTGTCTGTTACTATATAATGTCCTATAATCCCCGGGACCGCTCACCTCTTCTGTCAGCAGCTCAATGATCTTGTTGGTCAGTTGTAGAATCTTCTTGTCATCTCTCTCAGGTGTCAGAAAGGGAGCTGAAGGCTCTGTGATGGGGCTCTGGCTCCTGCTTGAACCCTCAGAGACAGGAGGGGGACTACTGCTGGGCATCGCATCATCAGCAGTCTTCTTTGAAGGTACATAATCCTAGGTAACAACAAAGGGAGAGGAGTAGTGTCATGCAACCTCCCAGCATGCCCCTCACCTCTCCGGTCAGGTCTGTGTTTTATTAATAGAGATGAGAGTGACGTCATGTGACCTCCCAGAATCCTCCTCACCTCTCTGGTCAGGTCTGTTTTATTAATAGAGATAAGAGTGATGTCATGTGACCTCCCAGAATCTTCCTCACCTCTCCGGTCAGGTCTGTGTTTTATTAATAGAGATGAGTGATGTCATGTGACCTCCCAGAATCCTCCTCACCTCTCCGGTCAGCAGGTAGATGATCTCCAAGGTGATATTCAGTATCCTGTCAGTCATCTGGTTCCTGTCTTTCTCCATCTTCACGGAGTCATATAACCGTTCTGAAACAATATAACAAAAATAGTTCCTATGGAGTTTGCGTTGGGTTAGGTGGTGTCAGGTCACTCATAGGGCACAGTAATCACTTATTTGCCGTTTGCTCCAGCATTGTCGTACTCCTTCTGATAGTCACGCTCCTGGACAGAGCTAAGTGAGACACTGGAGCTGAGCAAAGTGACCATTAGACACAGGAGGTGGGCACTAGGAATGAGCTTGTGCTTGTTCCAAAATGGGTTTGGGTCTGAACCAGGGAGCCAGCTGTCATTCCGAGGCCAATGAACCCATAAGCATTGACAACACATGGCCATGTGGCCATTTCAGGTCAATGATGGCATGAGCATCCCCACCCCTTTGCAAAGGACCATCTGCAGGATGGAGAATTCCCCTATCGAAGTTCCTCAGCCCAGGAATAACAGCTGGCTTCTAGGTTTGGACCCAAAGCTCATCCCCAGCGACCTCCACTAAAGCCGGCAACTTGGAACTACTGGTAATGCCAAAGAATGACCCATGGAGCACTACAGGCATAGAGCAGTCTCAACCACCAGCAGACCCAGAACTACCAATACAGCTATCAGAACGCCAATATTTAGGCATCCTCCACTTTTTTTAAGCTTTACGAAACAGAACTTTCAAAGTGCTATGACGTACCCTGTTTCAGGTACTGATGCTGGTTCCTCTATCCTGTAATAGTGGACCCTAGAGGGTTCTAGCATGTGTCGGTGACCCTACACATGTGCTTTGGATAAAGAGAAGACCCTGGCTAGAGTGCCCTGTCCCAGGTACTGATGCTAGCTCCTCATCATCTAATAGTGGGCCCAATAGGGTTCTACCAGGTGCAGGTGAACCCACACATAGGCTTTGGCTAGAGAGGACCCCAGCTGGAGTGTCCTGTCGCAGGTATTTATGCTGGCTCCTCGATCCTGTAATGGTGGACCCCTATAAGGTTCTACCAGGTGTCAGTGACACTACACATGGGCTTTGGCTAGAGAGTAGACCCCGGCTGGTGTACCCTGTCCCCAGTACTGATGCTGGCTTCTTGATCCTGTAATAGTAGGCCCCATAGGGTTCTACTAAGTGCCAATGACCCCCACACATGTGCTTTGGGTAAAGAGAAGACCACGGATGGTGTGCCCTGTTCCGGGTCTGATGCTGGTTCCTCAATGCTATAATAGTGAAACCCTATCAGGTCCTATCAAGTGCTGGTGACCCCAAACATGGGCTCTGGCTAGAGAGAGGACCCTGGATGGTGTGCCCTGTCCCTGGTACTGATGCTGGCTACTCAGTCCTGTAATAGTGGGCCCCTATAGGGTTCTACCAGGTGCAGGTGACCCTACACATGTACTTTTGCTAAAGAGAAGACACCGGATGGTGTGCCCTGTCCCAGGTACTGATGCTAGTTCCTTGATCCTGTAATTGTGGGCCCCTATGGGGTTCTTTCAGGTGCCGCTGACCCCACAAATGTGCTTTGGCTAGAGAAAAGACCGTGGATGGTGTGTCCTGTCCCAAGTACTGATGCCGACTCCTAGATCCTGTAATGATGGGACCCTATATGGTCCTCCCAAGTGCTGGTGACCCCACAAATGTGCTTAAGCTTGAAAGAAGTCCCCAGATGGTGTACCCTGTGTCAGGAACAGATGCTGGCTCCTCGATCCTGTAATAGTGGACCCCTATAGGGTTCTACCAGGTGCTGGTGACCACAAACATGGGCTTTGGCTAGAGAGAAGACCGTAGATGGTGTGTCCTGTCCCAAGTACTGATGCTGGTTCCTCGATCCTGTAATGGTGGGACCCTATAGGGTCCTCCCAAGTGCTGGTGACCCCACAAATGTGCTTCAGCTTGAGAGAAGACCCCGGATGGTGTGTGCTTCAGCTTGAAAGAAGACCCTGTACCCTGTGTCAGGAACAGATGCTGGCTCCTCAATCCTGTAATAGTGGACCCCTATAGGGTTCTACTAGGTGGCGGTGACCCCAAACATGGGCTTTGGCTAGAGAGAAGCCGTGGATGGTGTGTCCTGTCCCAAATACTGATGCTGCCTCCTTGATCCTGTAATGGTGGGACCCTATAGAGTCCTACCAAGTGCTGGTGACCCCACAAATGTGCTTCGACTTGAGAGAAGACCCTGGCTGGTGTACCCTGTCCAAGGTACTGATGCTGGCTCCTCAGTCCTGTAATTGTGGGCCCCATAGGGTTCTACCAGGTGCAGATGACCCCAAACATGGGCTTTGGCTAGAGAGAAGACCGTGGATGGTGTGTCCTGTCCTGAGTACTGATGCTGGTTCCTTGATCCTGTAATGGCGGGACCCTATAGGGTCCTCCCAAGTGCTGGTGACCCCACAAATGTGCTTCAGCTTGAGAGAAGACCCCAGAAGGTGTGCCTTGTCCAAGGTACTGACGCTAGCTCCTCAATCCTGTAATTGTGGGCCCCATAGGGTTCTTTCAGGTGACCCCCACAAATGTGCTTTGGCTAGAGAAGACACTTTGATAGTGTACCCTGTCCCAGGTACTGGTGCTGGCTCCTCGATCCTGTAATTGTGGGCCTCATAGGGTTCTCCCAAGTGCTGGTGACCCCACAAATGTGTTTCAGCTTGAGAGAAGACCCGGATGGTGTGCCTTGTCCAAGGTACTGACGCTAGCTCCTTGATCCTGTAATTGTGGGCTCATATAGGGTCCTACCAGGTGCTGGTGACCCCACAAATGTGCTTTAGCTAGAGAAGACCCTTTGATAGTGTGCCCTGTCCCAGGTACTGGTGCTGGCTCCTCGATCCTGTAATAGTGGGCCCCATAGGGTTCTTTCAGGTGGCGGTGACCCCACAAATGTGCTTTGGCTAGAGAAGACCCTTTGATAGTGTGCTCTGTCCCAGGTACTGGTGCTGGCTCCTCGATCCTGTAATTGTGGGCCCCACAGGGTTCTACCAGGTGCAGCTGACCCCACGCATGTGCTTTGGCTAGGGAGAAGACCCCGGCATTGTGGTGGGCTAAGAAATATTTTACATCCTCCTCCTCCCTCCCCCCCCCCCCATATGCTTTGTCTATTTCAACTAGAATCAGCCAATGGGATGCGAGGAAAACCTAACGGGAAAGTCCACCCGAATGTAACGTTGCAGCTACAGCTGGAGGGTAGTTCCGTAAAATTACCGATCTAACTTATCTCACCGGTGGGGGGAGCTGAGGCAAGGATGGAAAAACAAAAAATATAGAGGGTGTTCAGGACTTCCGGTATATTCTTCATACCCAACGAATGTTCGGTAATGCTAATTCAGCCCCCACTCTGTAGCCAATGAATTCTTTGGACAGCGCTATGGTGTATGTCAGAGCTGCAAAAATGCATAATAATAGTGCGTGACTGTGGGGGAGGGGATATTAGAGTGTAAGCTCCTAGGGTACAGAGACTGATGTGACTGTGGGGGAGGGGACATTAGAGTGTAAGCTCCTCTGGTACAGAGACTGATGTGACTGTGGGGGAGAGGGCATTAGAGTGTAAGCTCCTCTGGTACAGAGAATGATGTGACTGTGGGGGGAGGGGACATCAGAGTGTAAGCTCCTCTGGCGCAGAGAATGATGTGACTGTGGGGGAGGGGACAGTAGAGTGTAATCTCCTCTGGTATAGAGACTGATGGGACTGTGGGGGAGGGGACATTAGAGTGTAAGCTCCTCTGTACAGAGACTGATGTGACTGTGGGGAGGGGACATTAGAGTGTTAGCTCCTCTGGCTCAGATAATGATGGGACTGTGGGGGAGGGGACATTAGAGTGTCAGCTCTACTGGTACAGAGAATGTGACTGTGGGGGAGGGGACATTAGAGTGTAAGCTCCTCTGTACAGAGACAGATGTGACTGTAGGGGAGGACACATTAGAGTGTAAGTTCCTCTGGTACAGAGACCGATGTGACTGTGGGGGAGGGGACATTAGAGTGTAAGTTCCTCTGGTACAGAGACTGATGTGATTGGCTCAGTGTTCTCTGTACAGCGCTGCAGTATACGTCAGAGCTAGATAAACAGATATGAATATGATGAGCTTTCATGTATTAATGACTGTTGGTAGAAGTTGGAGTGTCAGCTCCTGTGGTGCAGAATATATATGAATGATGTAGGGAATGTATTGTATATAATAGATGTGACATGGACTGTATATATAGTTTATTGTGACATAACATCAGTGCTGCTGTCAGTGTGTATGGAGCACGGTGTGTGTGTGTGGATGGGTGTGAGGTCCTGGGCTCAGGTTTCTATCTGATGTCTCCCTGCTCTGCACATTGCCTGGCTGCCCTGTCTGTCCACTCCTGGGCTGCTCTGGGTACAGGTGCTGGGTGGCTCCTCCCCCCTCCATGCCGCCCCGCCCCCCTCCTGTCCGCTGGAAGGCTGATGGCTCACCTGTCTGGCCAGGTCACAGCCGGATTGGCCGCACTATAGGAGACACATCTGCCTCCAGTTTGCAATCACTAAAATGTAAACTCCCAAGAACATGTCGGCTCTTTATTATGTCACCGGGCTGCCCCTGCAAACGGTGGAGCGCAGCTGCTATTTTCCAGACGTGTCCACGGTGCAGGAACCATGATATCGGAGCCGCTGGCATGCCCGACCTGAGATTGTCACCGACAATATGGCCGCCAAGCGCGTAGCCAGACAGGAGAGGAGATGGAGGGGGTCTGACTTCCTGTAACGTCACCATTATACCACCCCCCCATCACTATTATACTAACATCCCCCCAATCTTCATTATACTACCACCCCTCATCATCATTATACTATCAACCCCCCCTTCCCATAATCATAATATACCACCATCACGCCGCATCATCATCATATACCACCATCACCCATAATCATCATCATAATATACCAACATCGCCCATTATCATAAGCCACCGTCACCTATCATCACCATATACCACCATCACACATCATCATCATATACCACCATCCTTAATCATCATCATATACCACCATCATCCATCATCATATGCCACCATCATCAATCATCATCATCATCATATGCCACCATCATCCATCATCATCATATGCCATCATCATCATATACCACCATCACCCATTATCTATCATCATCATCGTATGCCACCATCATCCATCATCATATACTACCATCATCCATCATCATATGCCACCATCACCCATCATCATCATCCTATATCACCATCATATGCCACCATAACCCATCACCATCATATACCACCATCACACATCAAATACCACCATCACCCATCATCATCATATACCACCATCACCCATCATCAGCATCATATACCACCATCACCCATCATCAATCATCATCATATACCACCATCATCCATCATATACTACCATCACCCATCATCATATACCACCATCACACATCATCATATACCACCATCACCCATCATCATCATATACCACCATCACCCATCATTATCATCATCATATACCACCATCATCATCATATACTACCATCACCCATTATCATCACCATCATATACCACCATCACCTATCATCATCATTAGAGATGAGCGAATCGAACCAGGCGAACCGGAATTCGAGTCGAATTTCAGGAAATATTCGATTCGCGGCGAAACCGAAATTTTGCCTACTTCGGGTGCGCGAATCGAACATTTCCCGATCAGCCGGCAAAAGTGTCCCTGCAGTGAGCTCCGCTATTTCTGACAGTTCTCTGACAGAAGGAACACATGTTTAGCGGTTGAAACATTGTATCTATTAGTTTACATTTAGGATACAGATGTTTCAACCACTGTTCATGTGAAGAAGCTGTGAGAGAACTGTCAGAAATAGAGGAACTCTGCACATACACTTTTTGCCGGCTTGGAATTATTCTTCTTTTCATCCTACTTCTTCTTCTTCTTCATCTTCATCCTCAGAAGAAGAGGATGAGGATGATGAAGAAGAAGAAGAAGAAGAAGTAGGATGAAAAGAAGAATAATTCCAAGCCGGCAAAAAGTGTATGTGCAGAGTTCCTCTATTTCTGACAGTTCTCTCACAGCTTCTTCACATGTACAGCGGTTGAAACATCTGTATCCTAAATGGAAACTAATAGATACAATTTGTATCTATTAGTTTCCATTTAGGATACAGATGTTTCAACCGCTGTACATGTGAAGAAGCTGTGAGAGAACTGTCAGAAATAGAGGAACTCTGCACATACACTTTTTGCCGGCTTGGAATTATTCTTCTTTTCATCCTACTTCTTCTTCTTCTTCTTCTTCTTCTTCATCCTCATCCTCTTCTTCTGAGGATGAGGATGAAGAAGAAGAAGAAGCAGTAGGATGAAAATAAGAATAATTCCAAGCCGGCAAAAAGTGTATGTGCAGAGTTCCTCTATTCTGCAGATACACTTAGAGGAGCTCTGCACATACACTTTTTGCCTGTTTGGAATTAATCTTATTTTCATCCTACTTCTTCTTCTTCTTCTTCTTCTTCTTTATCCTCATCCTCAGAAGAAGAAGAAGAGGATGAAGAAGAAGAAGAAGAAGAAGAAGAAGTAGGATGAAAATAAGAATAATTGCAAGCCGGCAAAAAGTGTATGTGCAGAGTTCCTCTATTCTGCAGATACACTTAGAGGAGCTCTGCAGATACACTTAGAGGAGCTCTGCACATACACTTTTTGCCGGCTTGGAATTAATCTTATTTTCATCCTACTTCTTCTTCTTCTTCTTCTTCTTCTTCATCCTCATCCTCAGAAGAAGAAGAAGAGGATGAGGATGAAGAAGAAGAAGAAGTAGGATGAAAATAAGAATAATTCCAAGCCGGCAAAAAGTGTATGTGCAGAGCTCCTCTAAGTGTATCTGCAGAGCTCCTCTAAGTGTATCTGCAGAATAGAGGAACTCTGCACATACACTTTTTGCCGGAAACCGCTGTATGGAGGGAATGTCCCAGAACTGTCATAAATAGTCTATTTCTGACAGTTCTGGGACATTCACTCCATACAGCTGTTTCAACCGCTGTATGGAGGGAATGTCATAGAACTGTCAGAAATAGACTATTAATGACAGTTCTGGGACTGTCCTTCCATACAGCGGTTGAAACATTGTATCTATTTGTTTCCATAAATGGATCCATTTATGGAAACAAATACATACAATGTTTCAACCGCTGTATGGAAGGACAGTCCCAGAACTGTCATTAATAGTCTATTTCTGACAGTTCCATGACATTCCCTCCATACAGCGGTTGAAACAGCTGTATGGAGTGAATGTCCCAGAACTGTCAGAAATAGACTATTTATGACAGTTCTGGGACAATCACTCCATACAGCTGTTTCAACCGCTGTATGGAGGGAATGTCATGGAACTGTCAGAAATAGACTATTAATGACAGTTCTGGGACTGTCCTTCCATACAGCGGTTGAAACATTGTATGTATTTGTTTCCATAAATGGATCCATTTATGGAAACAAATACATACAATGTTTCAACCGCTGTATGGAAGGACAGTCCCAGAACTGTCAGAAATAGTCTATTTCTGACAGTTCTGGGACATTCACTCCATACAGCTGTTTCAACCGCTGTATGGAGGGAATGTCATAGAACTGTCAGAAATAGACTATTAATGACAGTTCTGGGACTGTCCTTCCATACAGCGGTTGAAACATTGTATGTATTTGTTTCCATAAATGGATCCATTTATGGAAACAAATACATACAATGTTTCAACCGCTGTATGGAAGGACAGTCCCAGAACTGTCATTAATAGTCTATTTCTGACAGTTCCATGACATTCCCTCCATACAGCGGTTGAAACAGCTGTATGGAGTGATTGTCCCAGAACTGTCATAAATAGTCTATTTCTGACAGTTCTGGGACATTCACTCCATACAGCTGTTTCAACCGCTGTATGGAGGGAATGTCATAGAACTGTCAGAAATAGACTATTAATGACAGTTCTGGGACTGTCCTTCCATACAGCGGTTGAAACATTGTATCTATTTGTTTCCATAAATGGATCCATTTATGGAAACAAATAGATACAATGTTTCAACCGCTGTATGGAAGGACAGTCCCAGAACTGTCATTAATAGTCTATTTCTGACAGTTCTATGACATTCCCTCCATACAGCGGTTGAAACAGCTGTATGGAGTGAATGTCCCAGAACTGTCAGAAATAGACTATTTATGGCAGTTCTGGGACATTCACTCCATACAGCGGTTGAAACATTGTATCTATTTTTTTCCATAAATGACATTCTGCAAATACACTTAGAGGAGCGCTGCAGATACACTTTTTGCCGGCTTGGAATTAATCTTATTTTCATCCTACTTCTTCTTCTTCATCCTCATCCTCATAAGAAGAAAAAGAAGAAGTAGGATGAAAATAAGAATAATTCCAAGCCGGCAAAAAGTGTATCTGCAGCGCTCCTCTAAGTGTATCTGCAGAATGTCATTTATGGAAAAAAATAGATACAATGTTTCAACCGCTGTATGGAGTGAATGTCCCAGAACTGTCATAAATAGTCTATTTCTGACAGTTCTGGGACATTCACTCCATACAGCTGTTTCAACCGCTGTATGGAGGGAATGTCATGGAACTGTCAGAAATAGACTATTAATGACAGTTCTGGGACTCTGACAGTTCCATGACATTCCCTCCATACAGCGGTTGAAACAGCTGTATGGAGTGAATGTCCCAGAACTGTCAGAAATAGACTATTTCTGACAGTTCTGGGACAATCACTCCATACAGCTGTTTCAACCGCTGTATGGAGGGAATGTCATGGAACTGTCAGAAATAGACTATTAATGACAGTTCTGGGACTGTCCTTCCATACAGCGGTTGAAACATTGTATGTATTTGTTTCCATAAATGGATCCATTTATGGAAACAAATACATACAATGTTTCAACCGCTGTATGGAAGGACAGTCCCAGAACTGTCATAAATAGTCTATTTCTGACAGTTCTGGGACATTCACTCCATACAGCTGTTTCAACCGCTGTATGGAGGGAATGTCATAGAACTGTCAGAAATAGACTATTAATGACAGTTCTGGGACTGTCCTTCCATACAGCGGTTGAAACATTGTATGTATTTGTTTCCATAAATGGATCCATTTATGGAAACAAATACATACAATGTTTCAACCGCTGCATGGAAGGACAGTCCCAGAACTGTCATTAATAGTCTATTTCTGACAGTTCCATGACATTCCCTCCATACAGCGGTTGAAACAGCTGTATGGAGTGAATGTCCCAGAACTGTCAGAAATAGACAGAAACTGTCACAGAACTGTCCTTCTTCTCATCCTTCTCCTTCTTCTCATCCTTCTTCTCATCCTTCTTCTCATCCTTCTCCTTCTTCTCATCCTTCTCCTTCTTCTCATCCTTCTCCTTCTTCTCATCCTTCTCCTTCTCCTTCTTCTCATCCTTCTCCTTCTTCTCATCCTTCTCCTTCTCCTTCTTCTCATCCTTCTCCTTCTCCTTCTTCTCATCCTTCTCCTTCTCCATCTTCTCATCCTTCTCCTTCTTCTCATCCTTCTCCTTCTCCTTCTTCTCATCCTTCTCCTTCTCCATCTTCTCATCCTTCTCCTTTTCCTTCTTCTCATCCTTCTCCTTTTCCTTCTTCTCATCCTTCTCCTTCTGCTTCTCCTTCTCCTTCTTCTCATCCTTCTCCTTCTTCTCATCCTTCTCCTTCTTCTCATCCTTCTCCTTCTTCTCATCCTTCTCCTTCTTCTCATCCTTCTCCTTCTCCTCATCCTTCTCCTTCTTCTCATCCTTCTCCTTCTCCTTCTTCTCATCCTTCTCCTTCTCCTTCTTCTCATCCTTCTCCTTATCCATCTTCTCATCCTTCTCCTTCTCCTTCTTCTCATCCTTCTCCTTCTTCTCATCCTTCTCCTTCTCCTTCTTCTCATCCTTCTCCTTCTTCTCATCCTTCTTCTCATCCTTCTCCTTCTTCTCATCCTTCTCCTTCTTCTCATCCTTCTCCTTCTCCTTCTTCTCATCCTTCTCCTTCTTCTCATCCTTCTCCTTCTTCTCATCCTTCTCCTTCTTCTCATCCTTCTCCTTCTCCTTCTTCTCATCCTTCTCCTTCTTCTCATCCTTCTTCTCATCCTTCTCCTTCTTCTCATCCTTCTTCTCATCCTTCTCCTTCTTCTCATCCTTCTCCTTCTCCTTCTTCTCATCCTTCTCTTTCTTCTCATCCTTCTCCTTCTTCTCATCCTTCTCCTTCTCCTTCTTCTCATCCTTCTTCTCATCCTTCTCCTTCTTCTCATCCTTCTTCTCATCCTTCTCCTTCTTCTCATCCTTCTCCTTCTCCTTCTTCTCATCCTTCTCCTTCTCATCCTTCTCTTTCTTCTCATCCTTCTCCTTCTTCTCATCCTTCTCCTTCTCCTTCTTCTCATCCTTCTTCTCCTCATCCTTCTCCTTCTTCTCATCCTTCTCCTTCTCCTTCTTCTCATCCTTCTCCTTCTCCTTCTTCTCATCCTTCTCCTTCTCCTTCTTCTCATCCTTCTCCTTCTTCTCATCCTTCTCCTTCTCCTTCTCCTTCTCTTTCCTCATCTCCAAGGGCATTTAAATTAAAGGTACAGTGTTCTGCACTAATTTAAAGGCTCTCTGAAGCCTAGAAGCCCTTTTTATAAGTCATCTTCGTAGCGAAGAAATTCGCATCGAATCGAATTTCACACTGGAATTCGCCGAATCAGCCGAATCGAATTTTTGAGAAATTCGCTCATCTCTAATCATCATATACCACCATTATCCATCACCCATCATCATCATATACCACCATCACCCATCATCATCATATACCACCATTACCCATCACCATTATATACTCCCATCACCCATCATCATCATCATATACCACCATCACCCATCATCAATCATCATCATATACCACCATCATCATATACTACCATCTCCCATCATCATCATATACCACCATCACACATCATCATATACCACCATCACCCATCATCATCATATACCACCATCACCCATCATCATCATATACCACCATCACCCATCATTATCATCATATACCACCATCATCATCATATACTACCATCACCCATTATCATCATAATCATCATATACCACCATCACCCATCATCATATACCACCATCATCCATCACCCATCATCATCATATACCACCATCACCATCATATACCACCATCACCCATCATCATCATCATATACCACCATCACCCATCATCTTCATCATCATCATATACCACCATCACCCATCATCATCATATACCACAATCATCCATCATCATCGTATACTACCATCACCCATCATCATCATCATCATCATATGCCACCATCACCCATCATCTTCATATACCACCATCACCCGTCATCATATACCACCATCACCCATCATCATCATATAACACCATCATCCATCCTCTGCACGCCTTGACGTTACGCCACCGGATCAGGAGGTCCGGTGGCCATCACTTTTTACCCACTGGTCAGTGTATTCAAAGAGCTCATTTCACATTATATCTATATAGGTACTTTAACCCTGTACGTGTTCTATTTTATTTTATCATGATGATCTTTACTTAATAAATATACTTCATAATACTACACCATGAGTATTTCCATCTCTATTACCTGGCACTGAGCCCTCACATCTCAGCCCAGCATTCCAGGAGTCCACCCAGGCAGGAGAAGTTGGGATATAGGTCCAGGTCATCATCTCTGGCAGCCGTTACCCCATTTACCACCAGAGGGCACCTTCACCATCAGGCTGTACCTTCACGGGACTTCCGGCTTCATGGAATTTCTATGTGCACATTAAATTGCACTTCCGGTGAGTGGGCAATTTTTCTACACCTTCATGTCATGATGTTGGAATATACCCATTTGGATTGAAGTCATTTACACTCCACCACTGGAATATACCTTTTTGGACTGATATCACATTACCTTGGACTGTATATTATCCAGTTTATAGGACTTTTTTGTCATATTTTGTCATACTTATGACAGTGTGTTTTATTTGTATAGCGCTGCACACCCCATTTTTATGTCATCCATCATAATCCTATACCACCATCATCCATCATTATCATATTCCACCCTCATCCATCATCATCATATAGCACCATCACCCCATCATCATCATCATATACTACCATCACCCATCAACATCATCATATACCACCATCATCATCATATACTACCATCACCCATCATCATCATATGCCACCATCACCCATCATCATCATCATATATCTCCATCAACCAACATCATCATATACCACCATCACCCATTATCATCATCATATACCACCAGCACCCATCATATACCACCATCACACATCATCATCATCATATACCATCATCACCCATCATCATCATCACATACCACCATCACCCATCATCATCATCACATACCACCATCACCCATCATCATCATCATATACCACCATCACCCATCATGATATATCACCTATCATCATCATATACCACCATCACCCATCATCATCATCATATACTACCATCACCCATCATCATCATTATCATATACCATCATCACCCATCATCATCATATACCACCATCACCCATCATCATCATATACCACCATCATCATCATCATCTACCACCATCACTCATCATCATCATTATCATATACCACCATCACCCATGATCATCATATACCACCATCATCATAAACCACAATCAACCATCATCATATACCACCATCACCCATTATCATATACCACCATCACCCATCATCATATACCACCATCACCCTTCATCATCATCATAAGCCACCATCATCAACATCATCATATACCACCATCACCATATATCACCATAATCCATCATCATATACCACCACCATCCATCATCATCAACATCATCATCATCATCATATGCCACCATCATCCATCATCATATGCCATCATCGTACACCATCATCACCCATCATCTTCATATACCACCATCACCCATCATCATATACCACTATCATCCATCATCATCATCATATACCACCATCACCCATCATCATCATATACTATCATCATATACATCATCATATACTACCATCATCAATCATCATCATAATATACCACCATTACCCATCATCATCATCATATACCACCATCACCCATCATCATATACCACTATCACCCATCATCATCATCATATACCACCATCATCCATCATCATATGCCTCCATCACCCATTATCATCATCATCATATACCACCATCACCCATTATCATCATCATATACCACCATCACCCATCATCATCATTATCATATACCACCATCACCCAACATCATCATCATATACCACCATCACCATCATATACCACCATCACCCATCATCATCATCATATACCACCATCACCCATCATCATCATATACCACCATCACCCATCATCATATACCACCATCACCCATCATCATCATACAACACCATCACTCATCATTATCATATACCACCATCACCCATCATCAAATACCACCATCACCCATCATCATATATACCCATCACCCATCATCATATACCACCATCACCCATCATTATATACCACCATCATCCATCATATACCACCATCACCCATCATCATCATCATCATATACCACCATCACCCATCATCATTATCACATACCACCATAACACATCATCATCATAATCATACACCACCATCACCCATCATCATATACCACCATCACCCATCATCATCATAATATACCACCATCACCCATCATCATCATTATATACCACAATCACCCATCATCATCATACACCACCATCATCATATGGCACCATCACCCATCATCATATACCACCATCACCCATCATCATCATATACCACCATCATCCATCATCATCACATACCACCATAACACATCATTATCATCATCACCATCATAATCATATACCACCATCATCCATCATTATCATATTCCACCCTCATCCATCATCATCATATAGCACCATCACCCCATCATCATCATCATATACCACCATCACCCATTATCATATACCACCATCACCCTTCATCATCATCATCCTCATATACCACCATCACCCATCATCATCCTCATATACCACCATCACCCATCATCATATACCACCATCACCCATCATCATATACCACCATCACCCATCATCATCATATACCACCATCACCCATCATCATCATCAATTACCACCAGCACCCATCATCATATACCACCATCATCCATCATCATCATATACCACCATCACCCATCATCCTTATATACCAGCATCACCCATCATCATATACCACCATCATCATATATCACCCATCATCATATACCATCATCATCATCATATACCACCAGCATCTATCATCATCATATGGCACCATCACCCATCATCATATACCACCATCATCCATCATCATATACCACCATCACCCATCATCATTTACCACCATCATCCATCATCATATACCACCAGCACCCATCATCATCATATACCACTATCATCCATCATCATCATATACCACCATCACCCATCATCATCATAATATACCACCATTACCCATCATCATATACCAGCATCACCCATCATCATCATAATATACCACCATTACCCATCATCATATACCAGCATCACCCATCATCATCATCAATTACCACCAGCACCCATCATCATATACCACCATCATCCATCATCATCATATACCCCCATCATCATCATCATATACCACCATCACCCATCATCCTTATATACCACCATCACCCATCATCATATACCACCATCATCCATCATCCTATATCACCCATCATCATATACCATCATCATCATCATCATATACCACCAGCATCTATCATCATATGGCACCATCACCCATCATCATATACCACCATCACCCATCATCATCATTTACCACCATCATCCATCATCATATACCACCAGCACCCATCATCATATACCACCATCATCCATCATCATCATATACCCCCATCACCCATCATCATCATATACCACTATCATCCATCACCCATCATCATCATAATATACCACCATTACCCATCATCATATACCAGCATCACCCATCATCATATACCACCATCACCCATCATCATCATATACTACCATCATCCATCATCATCATAATATACCACCATTACCCATCATCATCATCATATACCACCATCACCCATCATCATATACCACCATCACCCATCATCATCATCATATAGCACCATCATCATCATATACCACCATCACCCATCATCATCATATACCACCATCACCCAACATCATCATATACCACCATCACCATCATATACCACCATCACCCATCATCATCATCATCATATACCACCATCACCCATCATCATCATTACATACCACCATCACCCATCATCATCATATACCACCATCACCCATCATCATATACCACCATCACCCATCATCATCATATTACACCATCACTCATCATCATCATATACCACCATCACCCATCATCATATACCACCATCACCCATCATCATCATCATATACACCCATCATCATATACCACCATCACTGATCATTATATACCACCATCATCCATCATCATCATATACCACCATCACCCATCATCACATACCACCATAACACATCATCATTATCATATACCACCATCACCATCATAATATACCACCATCACCCATCATCATCATTATATACCACCATCACCCATCATCATCATATACCACCATCAACATCATATACTACCATCACCCATCATCATAATATACCACCATTACCCATCATCATCATAATATACCACCATCACCCATCATCATATACCACCATCACCCATCATCAACATCATCATATACCACCATCATCATCATATAATACCATCACCCATCATCATCATCATATGCCACCATCACCCATTATCATATACCTCCATCAACCAACATCATCATCATCATCATATACCACCATCACCCATCATCATCATATACCACCATCACCCATCATCATCATTATCATATACAACCATCACCCATCATCATCATCATCTACCACCATCACTCATCATCATCATCATATACCACCATCACCCATCATCATATACCACCATCACCATCATATACCACCATCATCATAAACCACCATCATCCATCATCATATACCACCATCACCTATTATCATATACCACCATCACCCATCATCATCATATACCACAATCACCCTTCATCATCATCATCCTCATATACCACCATCACCCATCATCATATACCACCATCACCCATCATCATCATCATATACCACCAGCACCCATCATCATACACCACCATCATCCATCATCATCATCATATACCACCATCACTCATCATCCTTATATACCACCATCACCCATCATCATATACCACCATCATCCATCATCATCATATACCACCATCACCCATCATCATCATATACCACCATCATCATCATATGGCACCATCACCCATCATCATCATCATATACCACCATCACCCATCACCATCATCATTTACCACCATCACCCATCATCATCATCATTTACCACCATCATATACCACCAGCACCCATCATCATATACCACCATCATCCATCATCATCATCATATACCACCATCACCCATCATCATATACCACCATCACCCATCATCATCATATACCACCATCATCATCATCATTATATACCACCATCACCCATTATCATCATCATTATATACCACCATCACCCATCATCATATAATACTATCAACCATCATCATCATCATATACCACCATCACCCATCATCATATACCACCATCATCCATCATCATATGCCACCATCATCCATCATCATATGCCACCATCACCCATCATCAACATATACCACCATCACCCATTATCATCATATGCCACCATCACCCATTATCATCATCATATGCCACCATCACCCATCATCATCATATACCACCATCACCCATCATCATCATATACCACCATCACCCATCATCATTATATACCACCATCACCCATCATCATCATCATATACCACCATCACCCATCATCATCACCATATACCACCATCACCCATCATCATCACCATATACCACCATCACCTATCAACATCATATACCACCATCACCCATCATCATATACCACCATCACCCATCATTATCATCATATACCACCATCACCCATCATCATCATATACCACTATTACCCATCATCATCATATACCACTATCACCCATCATCATCATCATATACCACCATCACCCATCATCATAAACCACCATCACCCATCATCATCATCATATATCACCATCACCCATCATCATCATATACCACCATCACCCATCATCATATACCACCATCACTCAACAACGATGATCAATGTGTATGAGCTCCGATACAACCAGAAAGACGATCATGCATAATGTAATGAAATAATTTTATTTTTATTATAATAATTATTATTATTATTATTATTAATAATAATAATAAAATATTTATTCAGCAAAGAAAAAAAATTGTATATACCAAAAATAAAAAAAAATAAGCATTTTAAAGAGATCAGATATATGAATAAATAGACCAAACCTGAAGCATAGATACTGAATCATAAGTCACATAATAATAAAAAAAATAATAATATGAAAAAACAATGATGATAAATGTGTATGAGCTCCGTACAACCAGAAAGACGATCATGCATAATGTAATGAAATATTATTATTATTATTATTATTATTATTATTATTAATAATAATAATAATAAAATATTTATTCAACAAAGAAAAAAATGTATATACAAAAAAGAAAAAAAAAATAAGAATTTTAATGAGATCAGATATATGGATAAATACACCAAATCTGAAGTATACATACTGAATCATAGGTCGCATAATAATAAAAAAAAAAAATAATATGAAAAAAGAATGATGATAAATGTGTATGAGCTCCGTACAACCAGAAAGACGATCATGCGTAATGTAATGAAATATTATTATTATTAATATTATTAGTATTATTATTAATAATAAAAAATTTTATTAAACAAAGAAAAAAATGTATATTCAAAAAATTAAAAAAAATAGGAATTTTAATGAGATCAGATATATGGATAAATAAACCAAACCTGAAGCATACATACTGAATCATAAGTCACATAATAATAATAATAAAAAAATAATATGAAAAAACGATGATAAATGTGTATGAGCTCCGTATGTGTATGAGCTCCGTACAACCAGAAAGACGATCATGCATAATGTAATTAAATATTATTATTATTATTATTATTATTAATAAAATATTTATTTAACAAAAAAATGTATATTAAAAAAAAAAAATAGGTATATAATTTTAATGAGATCAGATATATGGATAAATACACCAAACCTGAAGCTTACATACTGAATCATAAGTCACATAATAATAATAATAATTCAATAATAATAATAAGTCACATAATAGTAAAAAAAATAATAATATGAAAAAACAATGATGATAAATGTGTATGAGCTCCATACAACCAGAAAGACGATCATGCGTAATGTAATGACATATTATTATTATTATTTATTATTATTAGTAGTAGTATTATTAATAATAAAATATTTATTCAACAAAGAAAAAAATTGTATATACAAAAAAAAATATGAAATTTTAATGAGATCAGATATATGGATAAATACACCAAACCTGAAGCATACATACTGAATCATAAGTCACATAATAATAAAAAAAATAATATGGATAAATGTGTATGAGCTCCGTATGTGTATGAGCTCCATACAACCAGAAAGACGATCATGCATAATGTAATTAAATATTATTATTATTATTATTATTATTATTATTAATAATAAAATATTTATTCAACAAAAAAAAAATGCATATACAAAAAAAAAAAAAAATGTATATAATTTCAATGAGATCAGATATATGGATAAATACACCAAACCTGAAGCATACATACTGAATCATAAGTCACATAATAATAATAGTTCAATAATAATAATAAGTCACATAATAATAAAAAAAATAATAATATGAAAAAACAATGATGATAAATGTGTATGAGCTCCATACAACCAGAAAGACGACCATGCATAATGTAATGAAATATTATTATTTATTATTAATATTATTATTATTAATAATAAAATATTTATTCAACAAAGAAAAAATTGTATATACAAAAAAAAAATGAAATTTTAATGAGATCAGATATATAGATAAATACACCAAACCTGAAGCATACATACTGAATCATAAGTCACATAATAATAAAAAAAAAGTAATATGAAAAAACAAATGATGATAAATGTGTATGAGCTCTGTCACAACCAGAAAGACGATCATGCGTAATGTAATGAAATATTATTATTATTATTATTATTATTATTATTATTATTATTAATAATAATAAAATATTTATTCAACAAAGAAAAAAATAAATATACAAAAAAAAAAAAAAAAAAGAATTTTAATGAGATCAGATATATGGATAAATACACCAAACCTGAAGCATGCAGTACATACTGAATCACAAGTCACATAATAATAAAAAAAATAATAATATGAAAAAACAATGATGATAAATGTATATGAGCTCCGTCACAACCAGAATGACGATCATGTGTAATGTAATGAAATATTATTATTATTAATATTATTAGTATTATTATTAATAATAAAATATTTATTCAACAAAGAAAAAAATGTATAGACAAAAAAAAAATAATTTTAATGAGATCAGATATATGGATAAATAAACCAAACCTGAAGCATACATACTGAATCATAAGTCACATAATAAAAAAAATAATAATATGAAAAAACAATGATGATAAATGTGTATGAGCTTCGTACAAGCACAAAGACGATCATGCGTAATGTAATGAAATATTATTATTATTATTTATATAATAATAATAATTACACAGGTCTGCGAAAAATTTTTTTTCAAGAGCTGTTTTGGTTATTCCACGTAATCTTTATGTTTTTTGGTGCGCTGAATCCGAAAATGACCTCCATTTTGTCATAGGACATCACGTTTCCTGACAATTTAGGTAACTATGTTAAATAAGGCAGTACCTCAAAATAAATGGAAATAGACTTATAAAATTAAAGTTTTATTACAATTTTTTCATGAAAATCCTTTTTTGAACTGAAATGAGCTGACCTACACACACTAAACTCGATTCTTCTTCCCTGTGAGGCTCCTCTTGGTGCATTTACGCTTGTGAGTAGCATCTGGAATGTCTCCCTGAAGCATCCAACAGTAGTCTGCCATCATTGTAATGCTCCATTTTCCCTGGTATCTCCTTTCCATCTCTTTTATGTCTTGGTGGAATCATTCACCTTGTTCCTCACTCACAGCTCCCAAATTTTCAGGAAAGTAGTCAAGGTGGGACTGGAGGAAATGCACTTTCAAACTCATCAGGCAACCTAAAGCTTGAAATGCTTTCAGCAGTCATCCGACGATCTTTTTATAGTGAGGATCTTTATTATTGCCTAAAAATTTCTGTACGACTTCTTTAAATGTAATCCACCCTTCTTTTTGAGGATCCGTCATGGGATTGACAAATTCTTGATTAAGTATAAGCCTTCTAATATCTGGTCCGACGAACACACCTTCCTTCAATTTTGCCTCCGACAGACCTGGAAACTTGGTGACCAAGTATTTGAAGCATTCTCCATCTCTTGGAAGTGATTTTACAAATTGCTTCATCAATCCCAATTTTATGTGGATAGGTGGTAGAAGAACTTTATGGGAAGGTACCAAAGTTTCTCGGAGGACATTTTTTTCACCGACTGTTAGCACCTTCGGCTGCCAACTCTTCTTGGTCCAGTGATTTTGTCGGTCTCAACTGTCCCATAGACACACAAAACAAGGGTATTTGGTATACCCAGCTTGTTGCCCGAGCAGCATGCACAAGACCTTCAAGTCCCCACACACTTGCCAACCATGATCTTCATATTTAAGTTTACGAAGAACCAATTCCAAGTTCTTGTAGGTTTCCTTCAAGTGTACGGAATGACCTCAAGGTATAGAAGCGTAAAAACCACCGTTGTGGAGTAAAACTGCTTTGAGACTTCTTTTTGAAGAATCTATAAAAAGACGCCATTGCACTGAATCATATTGGATTTTAAATTGACCCATCAGACCTTCGACGTCGATGCAATAAACCAACTTGTCTTCCTGGGCGAAGTAAGGAACGAACTCCTTTTCACGATGTCTGTACCATGAAGATGACACTCCTGGCAACAATAAATTCCTGCTTTTCAGCCTTGATCCGAGTAACTTAGCGGCATCTTTGGGAAGATTCAAGTCTCTTACCAAATCATTCATTTCCTCCTGAGAAAACAATTTTGGTCTTGTATCATCTTCAAAGTCAGAACTTGATTCGTCATCTGGTTCAGGTATGACTTCACCTTCATCGGAGCTAGGTATCTCTTCCAAGGTAGCAGGGGGCTTGGGTACTGGTATATCTGTGCCATGGGGGATGGGACGACTTGCTGAGTGAAGATTGGGGTATGAAATAGAATGCTTCCATTTGGAATTAAACCCTTTCACATCGCATGAACAAAAGTAACAGTCGTCACTATGGTTCTTTTGCTCTCGCCATACCATAGGAATCCCATAACGGAAAGATTTTTTCTTACCCTTGAACCAGTTTCGGAGGTCCTCAACACACCGTTTGCACACTTTACGAGGCGCCCAAACTTTATCTTGATCTCCAATTTTTAGTCCAAAGTATGCAAAGTATACTTTCTTCACAAAGTCTTTAATATTCTGCTGTTGCTTCAACACTGTATATTCACCACAGATGAAACAGAAACTGGCGAATTAATACACCAGCGCGGAGCCATAACATAACGGTTGAAGAATGAGGAGCTAACACGAATTGCGATGAAAAAGTGTGAACAGCCTAGAACCAAGAACCTGATGATGAATCGTGCACAAGTGTGGACTGCAGGAGAGAGCAGCTCTGTGTCTGTACAGAAGACGTCATAGTGCTGGCCACGCCCCCCTTCACTGACCGGAGCTGCTGCTATCTGCCCTGTGTCTCCCTCCCACTGGATTCTTCAGGAAAGATTAACCCCCTTCTACCATTAGAAGCACAGACTCAGGACTGAGGCTTACACATACATCATGCTGCTGAGTATCCCAGTAGTCAGACATGTCACTCAAAGCAGCACTTGTATTCACCCCCTTTGCAGGGGGGGAGGGGCATAGATTGTTTACCTGCAAATAACAACAAAGGACCAGAAGAGAACTAGGGAAATGAGGAAATAGAATTTTTTTCCCCTAAAACTTGCTTAGCTTATGTATATATTGCTGACCATCAGATTTACAGTGCTATATTTTTTTTTTACATAACTCAGACAACCTTTTAAGGTTTTTTTGGCATTTTATATCTTAAATGCACTTATGTGAATGAATTAATTAATACTAATTTGGACTTTAAATTTGGTTAAAAACCCATAATATAAAAAAAATACCACAAATTAAAAAAACTTGATAAATTTGAAGACAATTTAGCATTTTGTGGCAAATCATGACGTCTAGGAGTCTTTTCAATATTTTATTTGTTTTCAGCACACCAAAATACATGGAAATTAGATGAAAATAATCAAACAGCTTTTTAGTCGCAGACCTGTGTAATAATTCAATAAAAAAATGTTATATACAAAAAATAAAATAATAGTTATACTAATGAGATCAGATATGTATATATTTTGCTCTATTTATATATAAAATATCTGGCATCATTCAATGTATATGTTGAAGATTTCAGTATTTACGATCCATAGATAGATACTGGATACAATATATAATTATATTTCTCTCTTGTCACTATGGCGACATCCGAGTTCTTGGAATGGCCATGGTTCCGATCCAGTGAGTATAAAGACTGTTGTGTTGCCTGGATTGGCTGCAGCTCTGCCCAGAAGCACTGTTAAACTCCTGCTGAATCTGGTTGGGACGGCTTGAGTTACTTGGGATAAATTCAGGTGACAAATGACTTTAATTCCATTAATTACAACGACTTAACAGCGTTTTATTAGGATGGCTAAGGAGTCCCCGCCCTCACCGAGGGAACAGCGTACGGTGCGCTTTGGCATTCCAAAAATCTACCTCATATTGGGCACAGCAGGTGTATAGACCCAGGACCTCAGCGCAGGGATGGTGGGAACCTCTAATAAACGGGCACAGCAGGAGTACAGACCCGGGAACTCAGCACAGGGATGGTGGGAACCCCTTATAATGGGCGCAGTGGGTGTATAGACCTGGGACCTCAGTGCAGGGATGGTGGGAACCTCTAATAACGGGCACAGCAGGAGTACAGACCTGAGAACTCAGCACAGGGATGGTGGGAACCCCTTATAATGGGCACAGTGGGCGTACAGACCCAGGAACTCAGCACAGGGATGGTGGGAACCCCTCATAATGGGCACAGAGAGAAGGTGCCGAATCCTGTGTTCAGCCCACCACTGAGAGAGCCTGAGCTCTCCCCAGCCATTGCTCTTCAGACTAAGCCAAGGTTAAATATCACCCATGGGTACTTATATTGTAAGTCGATTCATAATCCTCTAGTGTTGGATGGGGTGGGGGAGGATAAGAACCCCTTTCTGGTTTCTGATATCCCGGGGCCCCGATGGCCTGCAGTGAGGAGAACCTTTCCAGAAGCAACACAGTCAAGGAAAGGGGACATCCTGTGGTCCAAGAGATGGTGGGTGTGTAGGGGAAGCTGCAGGTAAAGAGACAACCGGCCACCCACCCTGGAATATCAAACCAAAGACCGAATGCTCAGCAGGTCAAAGCTGCAGCATTCTCAAAGCAGCAATCAAGGGGCCCCGCCGGCAGTCTGTCACCAAAATTATTTTTCTAGATAGACATTTTAGATCCTTTCTGACCATATTCTGCTCTTACCTGCCTTACCTCACCTCCCGACTTACCTCCTGCTTTACCTCACCTCCTTCCTTACCTCCTGCCTTACCTTGCCTCCCTATCTTACCTTCTGCCTCACCTCCTGCCTTATTTCACCTCCTTGCCTTACCTTGCCTCCTTACCTTATCTTCTTACTTTACCTCCTGCACTAATTACCTCCTTACCTTCTGCTTTACCTTACCTTGCCTCCCTACCTTACCTACTGCCTTACATTACCTCCTTACCTTACTTACTGCCTTACAACAACATTTGTGCTGCTTTATTAGGCACATACAGACCAACTCCCAATGACTGACAGCTCTAACCTGCCATCACACATCCCCATTGTTGGCCCCTCCCCGGGTCAACACACCGTCCAACAGCGATGCAGGTTCGATATTTGATAACCTGGTTGCGCTGGTATAGGCTAAGAGAGGGATCACAGAGTTCCTTCAGAGGTTGTTGGGGCTTCCTTGAGCAATATTAGGGGGGCACAACGTGTGTAATGGGGGCTCTTCACCACTGACCACAATTGTAAGGGTTTACTTCTGCACGGACCACCAATTTAAGGGGGTCCTTCCACACTGACCACTAATGTAAGGGAGCACTTCTCCATTGACCACTGATTGAAGGCGGTTTTCTACACTGACCACCAATGTAAGGAGGCAAATTCTCATTTACCGAGATTTAAGTAGGCATTTCTCAAATAATCACCATTGTAAAAGACCACTTTACTACTCACCACCAATTTAAAAGGGTCCTTCTAAGATGACCACCAATGTAAGAGAGTGCTTCTCTACTGGAGGGGTTCTTCTCCATTTCTCCACTGACAACCAATGTAAGAGGCAAATTCTTATTGACCACCTATGTAAGGGAGCACTTCTCCATTGACCATTGATTAAAGGGGGTCCTTCTACACTGACCACCAATGTAAGAGGCAATTTCCCACTGACCACCAATGTAAGTGTGCACTTCTCCACTGAAGGGGTTCTTCTCCATTTCTCCACTGCCAACCAATGTAAGAGGCAAATTCTTATTGACCACCAATGTAAGGGAGCACTTCTCTATTTACCATGGATTGAAGGGGGTCCTTCTACACTGACCACCAATGTAGGAAGCAATTTTCCACTGACCACCAATGTAAGTGTGCACTTCTCCACTGGAGGGGGTCTTCTCCATTTCTTCACGGACAACTAATGTAAAAGGCAAATTCTCATTGACCACTAATGTAAGGGAGCACTTCACTGACCATTGATTGAAGGGGGTCCTTCTACACTGACCACCAATGTAAGTGTGCACTTCTCCACTGGAGGGGTTCTTCTCCATTTCTCCACTGACAACCAATGTAAGAGGCAAATTCTTATTAACCACCAATGTAAGGAAGCACTCCTCCACTGATCACCGATTGAAGGGGGTCCTTCTACACTGACCACCAATCTAAGGAAGCAATTTCTCCATTGACCATCAACTTGGGGGGGGGGGGTTAGTCTACACTGACCACCAATGTTAAGGGGCAGCTTCTGACTGACCACCAATGTAAGGGAGCAGTTCTCTGCTGGAGGGATCCTTTTCCACTAACCAGTGTAGGGGGCGATTTCTCATTGACCACCAATGTAGGGGAGCACTTCTACACTGACCATGAAGTAAGGGAACTCTTCTCCACCGACTACCAAGGTAATGGGGCATTTCTCAACTGACCAGTAATGTAAGGGGGGCGGTTTTGATTTGGCCAGATAAGATCAAAATTGAACTTTTTGGCCTAAAATCAAAATTCTACGTGTGGCGGAAAACTAACACTGTACATCACCCTGAACACACCATCCCCACCGTGAAGCATGGTGGTGGCAGCATCATGTGGTGGGGATGCTTTTCTTCAGCAGGGAAGCTGGTCAGAGTTGATGTGAAGATGGATGGAGCCAAATACAGGGCAATCTTAGAAGAAAACCTGTTAGAGTCTGCAGAAGACTTGGGACCGGGGCAGAGGTTCATCTTCCAGCAGGACAACGACCTGAAACATCCAGCCAGAGCTACAATGAAACGGTTCAGATCAAAGCATCTTCATGTGTTAGAATGGCCCAGTCACAGTCCAGACCCAAATCCAATGGAGAATCTGTGGCCAGACCTGAAAATTGCTGTTCCCAGACGCTCTCCATCCAATCTGACAGAGCTTGAGCGATTCTGCAAAGAAGAATGGGCAGAAATGTCCCTCTGCAAAGAGACATCCCCAAAAAGACTTGCAGCTGGAATTGCAGCACAAGGGGGTCCTACAAAGTACTGACTCCGGGGGGCATGAATACAAATGTTGCCACACTTTTCAGGTATTTGTCAAAACTTTTGAAAGCCATTTCTCATTTTCCTTCCACTTCACAATTATGTGCCACTTTGTGTTGGTGTATCACATCCAATCCCGATAGAATACATTTACGTTTGTGGTTGTAACATGACAACATGGGGAAATTTTCAAGGGGGAGGAAGACTTTTTAGGCACAGTATATTATACAAATGCAGACTGTTACTTTGTTAGCAGTGTTGTGCAGTGATTGTGCTTTACTGTTTCTCACAGTAAATGATACCAATAGGCTTTCATTGGAGCTAATTGGTTTTAACTCATCAGTGGCTCATCGGGGAGGCCAAGCACATGGCCCCATCTTTGAAACAGACTTTTAATGTATGGGCTCTACTGACTGGGAAGCAGATGGCAAGAGAGAAACACATCAAGAAAAGAAAAAGGTCTATGTGACTATGTTCATCCGGTTTCCTCTCTACTGTCCTGTCTGGTTCTTCACGCCCAAGCCTCAAAATTACCATGATAGGTCAGGGTTTCTCAACCAGGGTTCCTCCAGAGGTTGCAAGGTGTTTCTTGAGCAATGAGAAAATTCTACTTATCAGATAAGTTCCCACTGACACCATTGATCTTTTTAGCTATCTACAAGGGGGTAATTGTCCCCAATGACTACACATGTAAGGAGAATTCATCCCACTGACCATCGCACTAGTGTATCATGAGTTGTAGACATAGTCATTCTTAGGTAGGGTTCCCTGAGACCGGAAAGTTATTTCTAGGGTTCCTCTCTTGAAAAGGTTTAGAAATCCTGATTTATGTAATCTTATGATGACAAGGATACACAATAGAGGTGGGTCTTTAAAAGAGAAGCAAACACAGGGTCTGTCCCAGAGCATTAAGTCACGAGACAATTTACATACACTCAAATCACAAGATGAATTTTTACCATGTGTAGGAACTCTAAGGCGTCATCTGCTATGTAGTCCCGAGAAGCTGGATAGAAGAGGGAGGAAGCTACCAATCATCAAAATCTTCCTCCAGCTTCCTATCAGCAGCTCCATCTTTGCCCATGAGTTCCTCAGAACACCAACATCAATGTAGCTCTTAGTTCCACAAAAACAAACATACCACCGTTGGATATCATTTACCAAAACCCTACCTTTATCCTACCTATTCTCCCTTGGTGTTAGATCTTCTAAACAAGTCCTCTATAGCCGTGAAGGTATTTCCCACTGATTTTGAGATGGTCCAGCCGCTGCCTCATACACATGGATAAAATGTTCACGTTATGTGACCAAAATACCACCAAAGACACTGTACATCGTTGAACAATCAGCTTTATAAAAGAAAAGACATTAGCTCATTAGAGCACATTGTGATGTGTGTGGGTAAAAATGGGTTTAATTGTACTAGTTTCCTGAGGAGCTGATGGGTAAGAAGATGGGTCTGCACAGGAACAAAATCTCAGTGGTCCCATGTGACTTTCTCACTTGCCTTTAAGGAGCTCCATCTCTTCCCATGGGCTCCTCAGAACACCAATTCCAACTTCTCCTTCCTGGCTCTGACATGGCAATACACATACAATATTCAGGGTGGGGCATAATTCCAAATAAGTGCCAATGTCAACCCTTCTGGTTCCTATGGTCTTCTGTGATTTTCTCCTAGGAGCTCCATCATCTCCCAGAGATTCCTCAGAGCACCAGTGACATCTCTTTGTCCACTAGATGTGCCACAGTAATAAGCACACAGGTCAGGGATGGGGCTTATTTAAACAAGGAGAGCCCACCCTTCCCTTTCTGATGGTTCCCTGTGACTATTTCCCTCCAGCTCCCTCTAAGGAGCTCCATCTTAAGTCTTGCTCAGGAGCTCCATATCTAACCATGGGTTCCTCGGCACACCAATGGCAAATTTTCCTTTCCTAGCACTGCCACAGTAACTAGTATACAGGTTACGGGGTGGGGAATCATTTAAAAAAACAGAGCCCACCATTCTCTTTCCCATGGGCTCCTGTGACTTTCTCCCAGGAGCTCCATATCTACCCATGGGTTTCTCAGAACACCAAAGCCAACTTTTCTCTTAATTTTAATATAGTATATAGCACAAAGGTTAAGAGTAGAGCATAATTTCTTCCAGAAGTTCCATCTTTCCCCATGGGTTCCCCAGAACGTTAGTGTCAGCTAGCTATCAGTGCAAACTCTTCCCTTTCCCACTGTCTCCTGTGACTTTCTCTGAGGAGCTCCATCTCTTCCCATGGGTTCTTCAGAACACCAGTGCCAACCTCTCTTCTCTTAGTTCTGCCATAGTATCAAGCATACATGTTTGGGGTTTGACATTATTAAAAAGGGGAGTGCCCACCCTTCTCTTTCTCAAGGTCTCCTGTGTGACCTTTTTACTTCTACGTCCCTCTCAGGAGCTCCATATCTACCCATGGGTTCCTTGGAACACCAATGGCAACTTTTCCTTTCCTAGCGCTGTCACAGTACCTAATATACTGGTTATGGGGTGGAGCATCATTTAAAAAAAAGCAGTGCCTACCATTCCCTCTCTCATGGTCTCCTGGGTCTTTCTCCGAAGAGTTTAATCTCTTCCAATGGGTTCCTCAGAACACCAATGCCAACTTTTCTCCTAATTTTAATATAATAATCATAAAGAGTAGGGCATCATTCCCCCAAGGAGCGCCATCTTTCCCCATGGGTTCAACAGAACCCTAGTGTCACCTAGCTAGATGTATCAACCCTTCCCAAGCTCCATCTTGTCCCTTACATTCCTCAGAACACCAGTGCCAACTTCTCTTCTTTTACTTCGGCCACAAGAACAAGCATACAGGTCAGGGGTTTGGCATCAATAAAAAGGAGTGCCAACCCTTCTCTTTCTCAAGGTTTTCTGTGACTTTTTTCATCCTAAGTCCCTCTCAGGAGCTCCATATCTACCCATGGCTTCTTCGGCACACCAATGGCAACTTTTCCTTTCCTAGCGCTGCCATGGCATACAGGTTATAGGGTGGGGCATCATTTAAAAAATGCAGTGTCCACATTCCCTTTCTTGAGGTTTCCTCTGACTTTCTACCATAAGTTATCTCCTCTCATGGGTTCCTCAGAACACCAGTGCCAACTTTTCTCTTAGAGTAGGGCATGATTTCTCCCAGAAGTGCCATCTTTCTCCATGGGTTCATCAGAACACTAGTATCTCAGAGTTATCACCCACTGCTTCCATAGTGACAAGTATACAAGATGGGTGAGACTTAACTTTTATAGATCCTCTAAACAACCCTTGTCAACCCTTCCCGTCCTCTTTCAGCATTATGGAGGCTGAATAGGGTCAAGACCATCCAAGTCTATTCCAGCTGTTCCAGTCTGGTTCTGCTCAGCTAGAAAAAGGCTTCTCAGCACTATGGACCCTTTGATGGATGACCAGACTGGACCGCAGCATAAAAAAGTCCCCACAATCCGGGCACGTGTAGCGCCGCAAGCCTTTGTGAGTCTTCCTGTGGTTAACAAGGTGCGACTGTCTGATAAAATTGGCGCCGCATTCAGGGCAAGAAAAAGGCTCATTTTCCGCGTGGAACTTCTGGTGCATCACCAGGCTCTGCTTCTGAGCGTACTCTTTGCCGCACTCGGTGCATTTGTATGGCTTCTCGCCCGTGTGGAGCCGCTGGTGTCGCAGATAGTTTGCCTTCTGGATAAACTGTTTGCCGCACTCGGAGCAAGAATACGGCTTCTCCCCCGAATGGATACGCCGGTGGAGGACAAGGCTGGACTTGTGTTTGAAGAACCCACCACACTCAGAGCATGAAAATGGCTTCTCACCCGTCATAGTTCGGTGGTTGATGGTCAGGATATTTGGACCTGCCATAGATTTGGCACCCCACTCCGAGACATCATCTGATTTCCACATAGACAGGTAGTCTTTGGATTTGTTGTCATTTGCTGTCCTGTAGTCTTGAGAAGTCTTCTTCTGAAGGTCAACTGGAATACAGAAGCTCAGATAAATTCACATGTAAAGCTTTAATACACAAGATAAGAGTCCAGGAAGTCCCAATGAAAAAAAAAAAAAACTTTCCCAATTGTTTTACACCATTTTCAGTTTTAAGGAGATTTTTTAGACAATGGACAATTATCTATAACAACTTCAGCCCCCTTCATGACCAGGCCGCTTTTTGCTATTTAGCACTGCGCTATTTGAACTGGTAATTGCGCAGTCATGCAATGCTGTACCCAAAAGAAATTTATATCATATTTTTTTTCACTCAAACAGAGCTTATGTTTGGTGGTATTTGATCACTACTGGGATTTTAATTTTTTATAAAAATAAATAAAATTTTATATATATATATATATATATATATATATATATATATATATATATATATATATATTGTGACAGTGTGGCGATCTGTAACCCTGGATTCTCAACAAGGCAGGTTGAGGGGCTCCAGGGTAAGTGTTTGATATGGAGGAAAGTGGCTTTTCACTTTCCTCCTGTGTTTGTAAGGTCTGTTTTGGGATCTGGAGCCTGGAGATTTCAAAGAGATCTGGGAGGGATGAAATCTCCAATCCTGGGACCAGGTTTTGGGATAGGCCAGGAGACTGATTGCACAGGTGTGTGCAGGCCTTTAGAGAGAGTCAGGACCAGGGTTCTGGGCTCCACCCCGGCAGCTAGGAGTCAGCAGGGCTCCACCCCGGCAGCTAGGAGTCAGCAGGGCTCCACCCCGGCAGCTAGGAGTCAGGTGGGCTTCACCTAGGGGAGGTGGAAGCCAAAAGCAGCAAGGGGCTGCTAGAGACTAGCTGTGTGCTAGTGGCCAGCGGTGTGCAAGAGCTGTGTCTTGAAGAAGTCTGCAGGAGGCAGACATCAAGCGGAGTATAAGCCAGGAGGCTGAGTTTTGTTTTGTGTGATGGTGGATACCCCTGCGTGGGAACCTCTTATGTTATTGAACTGTTTCATTTAAATAAAAGTGTGCTAAAAAGGCCCTTAAAGAAAGCGAGTAGCTGTGTGCGTTTAAAAGCTCTACCACTTTGAAGCGAGTTCCCACATATGGTGGAGGATGCGGGCAGAATTGGAGATCCCTGCAAAAGTAAGTTCATCAGTTATATGAACTGAGTTTCTGTGCAATGGACAGCACTATCTGTGTGTGCAGGTGAGGAGAACCTGCTAGTGAAAAGGACTTTGCCTTAAAGAGACAGTGTTCCATGGTGTTGCTGAACTGTGTAACACACTGCTGTGTGCATGACTGCAAAGATGGGGCGGTCAAACCAGAAAAAGGAGGCAATGTTTGCTGAAGCGAGAGATAGAGCCCTGTGGCTAGGGGGTTATATACCGCATGCCCCAGCCAAGCCCGGAAATTTAGATGTGGGTGAGTCTGCTGTGGACTGGTGCAAGCAGCACCTGGCAGCATTGAACCAACCTAAAGAGGAAAGCAAGCCAACCTTCAGTGCAAGGAGAGAGCTGCAGGATGTCTGTACCTGGGAGAGGGGTGTTGTTGCCCCTGGCAACGCTGCTGCAGTTAAACCAGTAGCTGTTGTGAAAAATGTGAATGTGTCACGGCTTGAGAGTTGGTCCAGCAGAGAGAAGCCTATGCTATGTGCAAGGAGAGGGGCTGACCAGAGGCCAGGATCAAGAGTGAAGGCCCATAGCAACACAGAGGAGGCCAGTCGGGCTGTCTGTGTACGGGGGGCTATGTCATATAAGGATCATGGCAAGTGGCATCAAGAGGAGCCAATACAGCGTGTTGGAAAGAGCCAGCAAAGTTCTGCTTGGAGAGTGCAATCTCCCATGGTGACCGGAGAAAAAGTAGTGCCTGGAAGGAGGAGCTGCATTGAAGATGTGGCTCAGTGTCCCAACAAAGATAAGAGTGGAAATGTACCATGCCTGGAATGTGGTCAGTGGGGGCATGGGATCTTTTCCTGTCCCAGACTCTGGAATACCGCTGATATTGGGCAAATATCTACAACTTCAAGCCCAGAGTCTTGTTTTAAAATGTCAGCAGCCACCTCTGGCAACAGGGAGGAAGTTCCTGTTGGGCCTGCAGGGGGTGCCAGAGAGTCCATGGAGCCTATGGAGGCATCTGTTACTTCAACTTGGGGCAAGGGAAAAGTTGCCAAGGAAAGTGCAGTTGAGGATGCGTTTATGAGACAACGCACTCAAATGAAGATGGTGATACCTACTACTGTGGTGGGTAAGACTGTGTGTGATAAAACCATGGCTGGGACTGTCATGTTGAGAAGGACTGGTTATGAGACTGTCCATTCTGATGTAGGAGTGACCCCAGTTAGTTGGGCCACTGAATGTGCTTTTGAGAGTGACTTTTCCCTGTGCAGTGCCTTGTACAGTGGGGAGTTAGGGGTTAAAGTTAAACCTGTGCCTGGTTCTCAAAAAGCAAGTGATGTCACTAATGTGTGCCAGTCACAGGTTGGTAGTGGGATAGAACAGCCCACAAGAGCTAAAAATGCTGATGTTGATGTGAAATGTTCTGCTGTTGGGAAAACCCTGAGCTCTTGCAGTGCAAAAGCTATAAAGATGGGTCGTTTCCCATAGCAACTGGTGGTAAGACAGCACAGGTGTCCTTAGACATCTCCAGGGGTCTCCGTGTATTGGAGCCGGAGGTTGCCCTGGACAACTGCGATGTCACTCTGGTGGAGCAGAGTGGAACTGCACCTTGTAATAGGAGTGTGTTGGTGCAGTCTAACAATACTGAAAGTGTTCAGGTGAACAGCGGGTTAATGCAGCCTGGGAAAAATGCAAGTGTGTGTGTAATTCAGGAAGTATCCCCAGAGCAAAGTGGTGGATGTGAGGTATTGCAACCTGCAGTGGGAAAACAGGTGTTACCCAAGTCAGACGTGATCCAGAGTGATTTGTGCAATGGATCTGCAACTAAGCCCGTCTATTCTTGTGTGTCTCCTTGGGCGGATGGATCGGTGCTGAGGAGCACTGGTGAATTGAGCACATATACAATGGATTGGGATAGTTGGGGTAAAAGGCTAATCTCGTTGATAGATGAGGCTTTTATGCAAAAAAATAAGGTGGACACTGTTTCTGCTGTGCCAGCAGGAGGATCTATAGAACAGCCTATGGATAAGGGCGTGTATACAGCAGAGAATTTGTCTGTGACCCACAAAAGTGATGTTGGCATGGAGTGTCAAAATGATGTTGTCACTGGGAATGATCAGGGGCAGCTTGTGGATACTGAGTCTGAAATGTTGAGAGTGAGCCCAGCACATGGCAGCGCTCTGGTGGAGCACCAGGCTGTGGTTGTCTCCAGCTTGGAGAAGGTCCCTTTAAAAATTTCAACTTCTCAAGTCTCAGCAGGTGAGTCTCTCAGCGTTCCCAGTGCCCTAAATATGGTCAGGAAGGTCTTAGGTTTAGAGTCAAGTGGTTGGGTTGTATCCAAAGTATTAAAGGAGATGCTTGAACTTTGGAATGTACAACCAATGTATACTGGGGTGTCTCCTCCACAGTCAGATGGTCTGGTACTGCGGAGTACCACTAGGTGGAGCACCAAATGGCTGGCTGTACAGATCAAATGGGAACAAGAAAGTTGTTTGTTTCGGAATTTGTTGATGGTGTTAAAAGTTGTATCAGGGTACGCCACTGGATTACCTGTAAATGTGATATATGAGAAATGTTTTGGAGAAATGGAAAAAGAGTCAAAAAAGGTTTTACCTCCTAACAGCCAGGTGGGAAGCATTTCTGCTGCTATGGTCCAGGATGGTGCTGGTCAGTTGTCAGTGAAGGGTGTGTTGACTGCACCAGTGGACAAACCACATGAGATGGAAGGGCCGAGCATGGACCAGAGAACAGCAGAGATCCTGACCAGGGCTCAAACGGATATGCATAAAGAAATCAGGGTCATTGGGCCAAAAAGAGGTTTAGGTAGCAGGTCTGATGAGACATCTGACATACAGGGACAAATGGTATCTGAAAACTGGCAAAATGGATCAGAAGAGAGCTCATCTGTACAGGATTTGTATACAGATACAAGTGGTGTAGAAAAAGTTAAAATGGTTGGACAGCCGCCTGCAGATTGCATGACGCCAGGTGAAGTGGCATTTTGTGAGGTTCACGTGGGTGATGGCTGCCCTATGGTGTGTGTGCCATCTACAGACACTGTCCTAACTAATGCTGGAAAATGTATTGAAAGGTGTAATATTGACTGGAATATAACTGTTCATGGTAAACTGAATACTGTGGTAATGAGTCATGCAGGTTTGATAGCTAAAGGTACAAGAAATCAGGGGGGTGGTCCTGGTACAAATACAGTAGAAATAGTTCCCCTACAGCCTTGGGACAGGAATACTGAGAAAGGTATTAGGAAACCTGATCACCTGAAGCAAAGGGGCAGAAAGGTCGATAGAAAGGCCAGGGGGACCCTGTTAAGATCTCAGGAGAGAAAGTGTTTATGGAAATGCACCCGGAAAAAGAATAGGGAAGGTCTGAGTAGAGCCCATAGCAGAGTGACAATGAGGCTTGGGGAGAGACACCAAAGGAGTCATTGGGTAGAGTTCCCCTTTAGGAAAGGTAAGGTCAGACCAGATTGGACCCCTGTAAGTGAGAGCTGGCACAGAGGTGCCAGAAGATATAAGTTGTGTGTACTGCCCCCTACGGGATCAAAACAAAGGGGGGGGATATGTGACAGTGTGGCGATCTGTAACCCTGGATTCTCAACAAGGCAGGTTGAGGGGCTCCAGGGTAAGTGTTTGATATGGAGGAAAGTGGCTTTTCACTTTCCTCCTGTGTTTGTAAGGTCTGTTTTGGGATCTGGAGCCTGGAGATTTCAAAGAGATCTGGGAGGGATGAAATCTCCAATCCTGGGACCAGGTTTTGGGATAGGCCAGGAGACTGATTGCACAGGTGTGTGCAGGCCTTTAGAGAGAGTCAGGACCAGGGTTCTGGGCTCCACCCCAGCAGCTAGGAGTCAGCAGGGCTCCACCCCGGCAGCTAGGAGTCAGCAGGGCTCCACCCCGGCAGCTAGGAGTCAGGTGGGCTTCACCTAGGGGAGGTGGAAGCCAAAAGCAGCAAGGGGCTGATAGAGACTAGCTGTGTGCTAGTGGCCAGCGGTGTGCAAGAGCTGTGTCTTGAAGAAGTCTGCAGGAGGCAGACATCAAGCGGAGTATAAGCCAGGAGGCTGAGTTTTGTTTTGTGTGATGGTGGATACCCCTGCGTGGGAACCTCTTATGTTATTGAACTGTTTCATTTAAATAAAAGTGGGCTAAAAAGGCCCTTAAAGAAAGCGAGTAGCTGTGTGCGTTTAAAAGCTCTACCACTTTGAAGCGAGTTCCCACAATATATATATATAGTTGCAAGAAAAAGTATGTGAACCCCTTGGGATTACGTGGAGTTTTGCATGAATTGGGCATAAAATGTGCTCTGAACGTCATCTAAGTCACAACAATAGAAGAACACAGTCTGCTGAACATAATACTACACAAACATTAGATGTTGCCATGGTTTAATTGCACATAACATGTAAACATTCACAGTGCAGGGAGGAAAAAGTATGTGAGGCCCTAGCTTAATGACTTCTCCCAGAGCTAATTGGAGCCAGGAGTGAGCCAACCTTGACTCCAATCAGTGTGATGATATTGGATGTGTTGCCGACAGCTGTCCTGCCCTTAAAAAACACACACATGTTTTGGGTTTACTGGTTTCAAGAAGCACTGTCTGATGTGAACCATGCCTTGCAGAAAAGAGCTCTCACAAGTCCTACGATCAAGAATTGTTGACTCGCATGAAGCTGGAAAGGGTTACAAAAGTATCTTCAAAAGCCTTGATGTTCATGTGTCCACGGTAAGACAGACTGTCTACAAATAGAGAAAGTTTAGCACTGTTGCTACTCTCCCTAGGCGTGGTCATCCTGTAAAAATGACTGCAAGAGCACAGCGCAGAATGCTGCATGAGGTAAAGAAGAATCCCAGAGTGTCAGCTAAAGACCTACAGAAATCTCTGGCACATGCTAACATTTTTGTTGACACATCTACAATAAGGAAAACATTAAACAAGAATGGAGTACATGGGAGGACACCACGGAGGAAGCCATTGCTGCCCAAAAAGAATATTGCAGCACGTTTGAAGTTTGCAAAAGAGAACCTGGATGTTCCACAGCACTACTGGCAAAATATACTGTGGACAGATGAAACCAAGATTGAGTTGTTTGAGAAGAACACACAACACTATGTGTGGAGAAAAAAAGGCACAGCACACCAACATCAAAACCTCATCCCCACTGTAAAACATGGTGGAGGGAGCATCATGGTTTGGGGCTGCTTTGCTGCCTCAGGGCCTGGACGGATTGTTGTCATTGATGGGAAAATGAATTCCAGACATCAAGACATTTTGCAGGAAAACGTACGACCATCTGTCCGCCAACTGAAGCTCCGCAGAGGATGGGTGATGCAACAGGACAATGACCCAAAGCATACAAGTAATTCAACAAAACAATGGCTGCAACAGCACAGAATACGCCTTCTGGAGTGGCCCAGTCAGAGTCCTGACCTCAACCCGATTGAAATGCTGTGGCATGACCTTAAGAGAGCGATTCACACCAGACATCCCAAGAATATTGCTACACTGAAACAGTTTTGTGAAGAGGAGTGGTTCAAAATTACTCCAGATCGTTGTGCAGGTCTGATCTGCAACTACAGGAAACGTTTGGTTGAGGTTATTGCTGCCAAAGGAGGGTCAACCAGTTATTAAGTCCAAAGGTTCACATACTTTTTCCTCCCTGCACTGTGAATGTTTACATGTTATGTGCAATTAAACCATGGCAACATCTAATGTTTGTGTAGTATTATGTTCAGCAGACTGTGTTCTTCTATTGTTGTGACGTAGATGACGTTCAGAGCACATTTTATGCTCAATTCATGTAAAACTCCACATAATCCCAAGGGGTTCACATACTTTTTCTTGCAACTGTGTATATATATATATATATATATATATATATATATATAAAGACATAAAATTGTGAGAAAAACAGTATTTTTTACTTTCTGTTACAAAATATATCCAATTAAAAGAAAAACAACAAAAAACAAATTTCTTCATATATTTAAGCCAAAATGTATTCTGTTTTTGGTAAAAATAAAATCCCAGTAAGTGAATACTGATACTTTTTGTTGTTTAGCACTGCGCTACTTTAACTGGTAATTGAGTAGTCATGCAACGCTGTACCCAAAAGAAATTTATATCATTTTTTTCCCCCTCAAACAGAGCTTTTTGATCACTACTGGGATTTTAATTTCTAATAAAAAAAAATGTTTTTTAATTAGAAATATATATATATGCATATATATAATATTTTTTACTTTCTGTTACAAAACATATCCAATTAAAAAAAAAACAAAAAACAAATTTCTTTATATATTTAGGCCAAAATGTATACTGTCTTTGGTAAAAAATTAAATCCCAGTAAGTGAATACTGATACTTTTTGTTATTTGGCACTGCGCTACTTTAACTGGTAATTGCGCAGTCATGCAACGCTGTACTTTTTTTGTTTTTTTCCCTCTCAAACAGAGCTTTTTGTTTGGTGGTATTTGATCACTACTGGGATTTTAATTTTCAATTAAAAAAATAAAAATAAATTATATATATATATATATATAAAAGACATAAAATTGTGAGAGAAACAATATTTTTTACTTTTTGTTACAAAATATATCCAATTAAAAAAAAAACTCCAAAAAAAACCAAAACACATTTCTTTATATATTTAGGCCAAAATATATACGGTCTTTGGTAAAAAATTAAATCCCAGTAAGTGAATACTGATACTTTTTGTTATTTGACACTGCGCTACTTTAACTGGTAGTTGCGCAGTCATGCAACGCTGTACCCAAAAGAAATTTATATCTTTTTTTTCCCCTCAAACAGAGCTTTTTGTTTGGTGGTATTTGATCACTACTGGGATCTTCATTTTTAATTAAAAAAAAAGGAGTATTGAAGGAAATATCATTCCTCCTATGTGCAGTTTGCTCCTCCCTCCTATGTGCAGTTTGCTCCTCCCTCCTATGTGCAGTTTGCTCCTCCCTCCTATGTGCAGTTTGCTCCTCCCTCCTATGTGCAGTTTGCTCCTCCCTCCTATATGCAGTTTGCTCCTCCCTCCTATGTGTAGTTTGCTCCTCCCTCCTATGTGTAGTTTGCTCCTTCCTCCTATGTGCAGTTTGCTCTTTCCTCCTATGTGCAGTTTGATCCTCCCTCATATGTGCAGCTTGCTCCTCCTTCCTATGTGCAGCTTGCTCCTACCTCCTATGTGCAGTTTTCTCCTTCCTCCTATGTGCAGTTTTCTCCTCCCCCCGTGTGTAGTTTGCTCCTCCCTCCTATGTGCAGTTTGCTCCTCCCTATGTGCAGTTTGTTCCTCCCTCCTATGTGCAGTTTGCTCCTCCCTCCTATGTGCAGTTTGCTCCTTCCTCCTATGTGCAGTTTGCTCCTCCCTCCTATGTGCAGTTTGCTCCTCCCTCCTATGTGTAGTTTGCTCCTCCCTCCTATGTGTAGTTTGCTCCTCCCTCCTATGTGTAGTTTGCTCCTCCCTCCTATGTGTAGTTTGCTCCTCCCTCCTATGTGTAGTTTGCTCCTCCCTCCTATGTGTAGTTTGCTCCTCCCTCCTATGTGTAGTTTTCTCCTTCCTCCTATGTGCAGTTTGCTCCTCCCTCCTACATGTAGTTTGCTCCTCCCTCCTATGTGCAGTTTGCTCCTCCCTCCTATGTGCAGTTTGCTCCTCCCTCCTATGTGTAGTTGCTCCTCTAAGACTGAATCAGAAATGTTGTACTGGTGGTCCTCACAGGTGGGTCCTCGCACATTATTATTATCCATCTGACCAATCAGAACATGATTGTGTATGCCCAGCTCCACCCTCGTTCACCTGGGACAATGTCCGTAGCTTCCTCTTCGTCTTTGATCACCACCTCTTCCTCCTCCTCTGATTTGATGATGACATTAAGACCCCCGAGGATGCCACCCTAGACAACAGAAACCGGTCAGTATTTCCAGGGATGGATCAACCAAAAAACAAACCCACCGTTGGCTTACCAGACACAACATCTGGAAGATGAAATGAGCCTCGCAGTGGGAGGGGTTTCTCCATAAAGGGATGAGCGGAAGGAATAACAGGATTGGCATCACCAGCTCTGTGACCTTCCCTCCTCCTCCCAGAGCAGGCAGGAGGCCGGGCAGTGCCAGGGAATCTGAAGGACTACTAGGGCCACCCTGCTCATACTATGCAGTCATATAGAACAACAGGGGTGGAGTACAGAGCAGAGTAGGACATGACTGACAGCTCCTCTGATATCTACCTCATCATCCTCCGTTCCTGTCCCCTCCTCCTCCGTACAGACCTCCATGGAGTGCCAAGGTTTGGGATATTTCCGCAAAGCATTTCCATCAAGTTCATCTAAAAAAAAAAAAAAAAAAAAAAAAAAAAATGGAGAGTTGGATATAGACAGATCGATCGATCAATAGATAGATATAGATAGTTATAGTGGGAAGATATGATAGATATGAGATAGATAGATAATGAACAGATGGATAGATAGATAGATAGATAGATAGATAGATAGATAGATAGATAGATAGATAGATAGAGTGCCTTGAAAAAGTATTCATATCCTTTAACATGTTCCCCGTGTTGTCATGTGACGTCAATGTATTTATTGGGATTGGATGTGATGGACCGACATAAAGTGACCCATAATTGTGAAGTGGAAGGAAAATGAGAAATGGTTTTCAACATTTTTGACAAGTAAATATCTGAAAAGTGTGGCGGCATTTGTATTCAGCCGCCTTTACTCATTCTCCTAACTAAAATCTAGTGGAACCAATTGCCTTCAGAAGTCACTTGATTAGTAGATAGAGTCCCCCTGTGTGTCATGTGATCTCAGTATAAATCCAGCTTTTCTGTGAAGCCCTCAGAGGTTTGTTAGAGAACATTAGTGAACAAACAGCATCATGAAGGCCAAGGAACACACCAGACAGATCAGTGATAAAGTTGTGGAGAAGTATAAAGCGGGGTTAGGGTATAAAAGAATATCCCAAGCTTTGACCATCTCACGGAGCACTGCTCAATCCATTATCCAGAAATGGAAGGAGTACGGCACAACTGCCAACCTACCGAGACATTGCCGTCCACCTAAACTGACAGGCCGGGCAAGGAGAGCATTCATCAGAGAAGCAGCCAAGAGGCCCATGGGAACTCTGGAGGAGCTGCAGAGATCCACAGCTCAGGGGGGGGAGAATCTGTCCACAGGACAACTATTAGTCGTGCACTCCACAAATCTGGCCTTTATGGAGGAGTGACAAGAAGAAAGCCATTGTTGGAGGAAAGCCATAAGAAGTCCTGTGTGCAGTTTTGGGAAGCCATGTGGGGGACACAGCAAATATCTGGAAGAAGGGGCTCTGGTCAGATGAGACCAAAATTGAACTTTTTGGCCTAAAAGCAAAGCGCTATGTGTGGGGGAAAACTAACACTGCCTATCACCCTGAACACACCAACCGTGAAACATGGTGTTGGCAGCATCATGTGGTGGGGATGCTTTTCTTTAGCAGGGATAGGGAAGCTGGTCAGAGTTGATGTGAAAGATGGATGGATCCAAATACAGTGCAATCTTAGAAGAAAACCTGTTAGAGTCTGCAAAAGACTTGAGACCGGGGTGGAGGTTCCCTTTCCAGCAGGACAACGACCCGAAAAATCCAGCCAGAGCTACAATGGAATGGTTCCGATCAAAGCATCTTTGTGTGTTAGAATGGCCCAGTCACAGTCCAGACCAAAACCCAATGGAGAATCTGTGGCCAGACAGAAACCCAATGGAGAATCTGTGGTCAGACCAAAACCCAATGGAGAATCTGTGGCCAGACCCAAACCCAATGGAGAATCTGTGGCCAGACCCAAACCCAATGGAGAATCTGTGGCCAGACCCAAACCCAATGGAGAATCTGTGGCCAGACCCAAACCCAATGGAGAATCTGTGGCCAGACCCAAACCCAATGGAGAATCTGTGGCCAGACCCAAACCCAATGGAGAATCTGTGGCCAGACCCAAACCCAATGGAGAATCTGTGGCCAGACCCAAACCCAATGGAGAATCTGTGGCCAGACCCAAACCCAATGGAGAATCTGTGGCCAGACCCAAACCCAATGGAGAATCTGTGGCCAGACCCAAACCCAATGGAGAATCTGTGGCCATACAGAAACCCAATGGAGAATCTGTGCCAGACCGAAACCCAATGGAGAATCTGTGGCCATACAGAAACCCAATGGAGAATCTGTGCCAGACCGAAACCCAATGGAGAATCTGTGGCCAGACCGAAACCCAATGGAGAATCTGTGGCCAGACAGAAACCCAATGGAGAATCTGTGGCCAGACAGAAACCCAATGGAGAATCTGTGGCCAGACCGAAACCCAATGGAGAATCTGTGGCCAGACCGAAACCCAATGGAGAATCTGTGGCCAGACCCAAACCCAATGGAGAATCTGTGGCCAGACCCAAACCCAATGGAGAATCTGTGGCCAGACCCAAACCCAATGGAGAATCTGTGGCCAGACCCAAACCCAATGGAGAATCTGTGGCCAGACCCAAACCCAATGGAGAATCTGTGGCCAGACCCAAACCCAATGGAGAATCTGTGGCCAGACCCAAACCCAATGGAGAATCTGTGGCCAGACCCAAACCCAATGGAGAATCTGTGGCCAGACCCAAACCCAATGGAGAATCTGTGGCCAGACCCAAACCCAATGGAGAATCTGTGGCCAGACCCAAACCCAATGAAGAATCTGTGGCCAGACCCAAACCCAATGGAGAATCTGTGGCCAGACCCAAACCCAATAGAGAATCTGTGGCCAGACCCAAACCCAATGGAGAATCTGTGGCCAGACCCAAACCCAATGGAGAATCTGTGGCCAGACCCAAACCCAATGGAGAATCTGTGGCCAGACCCAAACCCAATGAAGAATCTGTGGCCAGACCCAAACCCAATGGAGAATCTGTGGCCAGACCCAAACCCAATGGAGAATCTGTGGCCAGACCCAAACCCAATGGAGAATCTGTGGCCAGACCCAAACCCAATGGAGAATCTGTGGCCAGGCCGAAACCCAATAGAGAATCTGTGGCCAGGCCGAAACCCAATGGAGAATCTGTGGCCATACAGAAACCCAATGGAGAATCTGTGCCAGACCGAAACCCAATGGAGAATCTGTGGCCAGACAGAAACCCAATGGAGAATCTGTGGCCAGACAGAAACCCAATGGAGAATCTGTGGCCAGACCCAAACCCAATGGAGAATCTGTGGCCAGACCCAAACCCAATGGAGAATCTGTGGCCAGACCCAAACCCAATGGAGAATCTGTGGCCAGACCCAAACCCAATGGAGAATCTGTGGCCAGACCCAAACCCAATGGAGAATCTGTGGCCAGACCCAAACCCAATGAAGAATCTGTGGCCAGACCCAAACCCAATGGAGAATCTGTGGCCAGACCCAAACCCAATAGAGAATCTGTGGCCAGACCCAAACCCAATGGAGAATCTGTGGCCAGACCCAAACCCAATGGAGAATCTGTGGCCAGACCCAAACCCAATGGAGAATCTGTGGCCAGACCCAAACCCAATGAAGAATCTGTGGCCAGACCCAAACCCAATGGAGAATCTGTGGCCAGACCCAAACCCAATGGAGAATCTGTGGCCAGACCCAAACCCAATGGAGAATCTGTGGCCAGACCCAAACCCAATGGAGAATCTGTGGCCAGGCCGAAACCCAATAGAGAATCTGTGGCCAGGCCGAAACCCAATGGAGAATCTGTGGCCAAACCGAAACCCAATGGAGAATCTGTGGCCATACAGAAACCCAATGGAGAATCTGTGCCAGACCGAAACCCAATGGAGAATCTGTGGCCAGACAGAAACCCAATGGAGAATCTGTGGCCAGACAGAAACCCAATGGAGAATCTGTGGCCAGACAGAAACCCAATGGAGAATCTGTGGCCAGACAGAAACCCAATGGAGAATCTGTGGCCAGACCCAAACCCAATGGAGAATCTGTGGCCAGACCCAAACCCAATGGAGAATCTGTGGCCAGACCCAAACCCAATGGAGAATCTGTGGCCAGGCCGAAACCCAATGGAGAATCTGTGGCCAAACCGAAACCCAATGGAGAATCTGTGGCCATACAGAAACCCAATGGAGAATCTGTGCCAGACCGAAACCCAATGGAGAATCTGTGGCCAGACAGAAACCCAATGGAGAATCTGTGGCCAGACAGAAACCCAATGGAGAATCTGTGGCCAGACAGAAACCCAATGGAGAATCTGTGGCCAGACAGAAACCCAATGGAGAATCTGTGGCCAGACCCAAACCCAATGGAGAATCTGTGGCCAGACCCAAACCCAATGGAGAATCTGTGGCCAGACCCAAACCCAATGGAGAATCTGTGGCCAGACCCAAACCCAATGGAGAATCTGTGGCCAGACCCAAACCCAATGGAGAATCTGTGGCCAGACCCAAACCCAATGGAGAATCTGTGGCCAGACCCAAACCCAATGGAGAATCTGTGGCCAGACCCAAACCCAATGGAGAATCTGTGGCCAGACCCAAACCCAATGGAGAATCTGTGGCCAGACCCAAACCCAATGGAGAATCTGTGGCCAGACCGAAACCCAATGGAGAATCTGTGGCCATACAGAAACCCAATGGAGAATCTGTGGCCAGACCGAAACCCAATGGAGAATCTGTGGCCAGACCGAAACCCAATGGAGAATCTGTGGCCAGACCGAAACCCAATGGAGAATCTGTGGCCAGACCGAAACCCAATGGAGAATCTGTGGCCAGACCGAAACCCAATGGAGAATCTGTGGCCAGACCGAAACCCAATGGAGAATCTGTGGCCAGACCGAAACCCAATGGAGAATCTGTGGCCAGACCCAAACCCAATGGAGAATCTGTGGCCAGACCCAAACCCAATGGAGAATCTGTGGCCAGACCCAAACCCAATGGAGAATCTGTGGCCAGACCCAAACCCAATGGAGAATCTGTGGCCAGACCCAAACCCAATGGAGAATCTGTGGCCAGACCCAAACCCAATGGAGAATCTGTGGCCAGACCCAAACCCAATGGAGAATCTGTGGCCAGACCCAAACCCAATGAAGAATCTGTGGCCAGACCCAAACCCAATGGAGAATCTGTGGCCAGACCCAAACCCAATAGAGAATCTGTGGCCAGACCCAAACCCAATGGAGAATCTGTGGCCAGACCCAAACCCAATGGAGAATCTGTGGCCAGACCCAAACCCAATGGAGAATCTGTGGCCAGACCCAAACCCAATGGAGAATCTGTGGCCAGACCCAAACCCAATGGAGAATCTGTGGCCAGACCCAAACCCAATGGAGAATCTGTGGCCAGGCCGAAACCCAATAGAGAATCTGTGGCCAGGCCGAAACCCAATGGAGAATCTGTGGCCAAACCGAAACCCAATGGAGAATCTGTGGCCATACAGAAACCCAATGGAGAATCTGTGCCAGACCGAAACCCAATGGAGAATCTGTGGCCAGACAGAAACCCAATGGAGAATCTGTGGCCATACAGAAACCCAATGGAGAATCTGTGCCAGACCGAAACCCAATGGAGAATCTGTGGCCAGACAGAAACCCAATGGAGAATCTGTGGCCAGACAGAAACCCAATGGAGAATCTGTGGCCAGACAGAAACCCAATGGAGAATCTGTGGCCAGACAGAAACCCAATGGAGAATCTGTGGCCAGACAGAAACCCAATGGAGAATCTGTGGCCAGACAGAAACCCAATGGAGAATCTGTGGCCAGACAGAAACCCAATGGAGAATCTGTGGCCAGACAGAAACCCAATGGAGAATCTGTGGCCAGACAGAAACCCAATGGAGAATCTGTGGCCAGACAGAAACCCAATGGAGAATCTGTGGCCAGACAGAAACCCAATGGAGAATCTGTGGCCAGACAGAAACCCAATGGAGAATCTGTGGCCAGACAGAAACCCAATGGAGAATCTGTGGCCAGACAGAAACCCAATGGAGAATCTGTGGCCAGACAGAAACCCAATGGAGAATCTGTGCCAGACCGAAACCCAATGGAGAATCTGTGGCCAGACAGAAACCCAATGGAGAATCTGTGGCCAGACAGAAACCCAATGGAGAATCTGTGGCCAGACAGAAACCCAATGGAGAATCTGTGGCCAGACAGAAACCCAATGGAGAATCTGTGGCCAGACAGAAACCCAATGGAGAATCTGTGGCCAGACAGAAACCCAATGGAGAATCTGTGGCCAGACCGAAACCCAATGGAGAATCTGTGGCCAGACAGAAACCCAATGGAAAATCTGTGGCCAGACAGAAACCCAATGGAGAATCTGTGGCCAGACCCAAAGCCAATGGAGAATCTGTGGCCCGACCGAAACCCAATGGAGAATCTGTGGCCAGACCCAAACCCAATGGAGAATCTGTGGCCAGACCCAAACCCAATGGAGAATCTGTGGCCAGACCCAAACCCAATGGAGAATCTGTGGCCAGACCCAAACCCAATGGAGAATCTGTGGCCAGACCCAAACCCAATGGAGAATCTGTGGCCAGACCCAAACCCAATGGAGAATCTGTGGCCAGACCCAAACCCAATGGTAGATATAGACAGATGGCTGTAGTGGACAGATATGACAGAGATGGACAGACAGATGTGGAATATGTAGCCCCTCTATGCGCACCTTCACGGGTATCTATGGGAACTTCCTCCTCTTCCTCCTTGAAGTGTGACTCCACCATGACTACATTCAGGCTTTTCTGGCATACAATACAAAGGTCAGAGAGAAAGAAAGAAAAAAAAAAAATTAACGTGGAACTCTGGGAACACCATATCAATGCAAAGAAGCTTAATCTGCCACTAACCCCCCTCCCCCCCAACTGCCACCTGTCTGCTGCTCAATGTCATGTGACCTATCAAGCGATCCTATCAGTGCGATTCCCACTTGGTCGGAGCCGCATCGATTTCTAAAGCAGTCACATGCACTACTTCGGGTGCGACTTGCACAGGCCTCTGTGTCTTGCAAGTCGCAACCCAACTCGGAATTCCAACCAACTTTGAAATCGTGCGAAATTGGACCGACAAAAGCTGATTGTCTGGCAGTGCTGTCCCTCCCTCTCCCTGTTATAGATTACAGCCAATATGGCTTTACCTCCCCACATGGAAGAAAAATATATTTGAAATATACCGTATTTGTCGGCGTATAAGACGACTTTTCAACCCGTGAAAATCTTTTGAAAAGTCGGGGGTCGTCTTATACGCCGGTATACGGCGAGCCGGTGTCAGGGCGGCACTTTTTTGAGGGGCGGCGCCGCCCCCCCCTCCTCCTCCAACGGACACCAAGTACAGGGGTGGGCAGAGGGGCTGCTGTACCTTACCTGGCTCCGGTCTCGGTCCCACGACGATCCGGTCCAGGAAGCGCGGCTGCTCCTTCTTTCA